>NC_090650.1:213334645-213634645 GCF_040937935.1 Hyperolius riggenbachi
ACAGTGGGAACAAGAGGAAAATAACATTTACAAAAAGACCTAATCGTTTTTGAGAAATTTTGAATTTACAACAGGAAAAAAGTATACATTCAAATGCGGTAAATGACAGATAACGTAGCAAACCTAACAGTAGTGTCAATTTACATATATCAAAAGAAAGAGCAATGAATTTCATGAAGAAGTTTCCAGGGGTTCCGTATGCAGTGCGTACCCCCCCTGGAAACCCCTCTGGAGCAGCAATGCTTTGGCCGGGGACCTCTATACAGCCGCAATATGGCTCCCGGGCCTCTTTAACCTCTTGTCCCCCATGCAGGCTGGGAGAGCCAGAATACAGAGCCTCGGCCAAGTAGGGCTTTGTACCCTGAGCTATACCAGCCTGCAAGGTCCATGGTATGGGGGGACTCCGGGGGGAAGCCCTCCCCCACTGAGCTCTTGTCCAATCCATGGATAAGGGGCTCTTACTCACCTCTGGTGCCCCAGGAGGAGGTGGGGGTGACGACTCTCTGGGGGGGTTTCATGGCGGCATCTGGGAGTCCCCTTTAAGAAGAGGACCCCCAGATGCTAACGTCCCTGCCTGGAGAAATGAGTATAGGGGTGCAAAATACCCCTTACCCATTTCCACAAAGGGTTAAATTATATAAAAACACAAGAATTAAAAAAGTCCTTATTAATCTTAATTAAAAAAAATTTCCCACGCCAATATCATTGGAAATGTCCCCACGCAAATATCCTATAATCTTGCAACCTTCTTTAAGTTAATTGAAGGCTGCCACACACGCTGCTCCCCCGCGCGTTGTTCCCAGCTATACTATAGCTAAAAGCAAAAGTATCTATACATTTTTATCCGAGGCTCCCCATTGGTTCCTTAACAGACCAATGGGAATGAGGAAGATCCCCATTGGTTGGTTAAGGAGCCAACTGGGAGCCTTGGAGGGAAATTTAACAATGCTTTTGCTCTCAGCGTGTCCTATGTAGACACTTTGCTGCCAGCTCTCGCTGTCCTCCCCACATGCCCACATGTATCACCCTCACCCATGCTGGCACCCAGTGCACTCACTATCACCCTCACCCATGCTGGCACCCAGTGCACCCGCGACAGGTGTGGGAGGCATGGAGGACACTGGAAACTGGCAGTAAAGCGTTTGCATAGGACACACTCTTAGCTATACTTAGTATAGCTGAGGGCAGTGCGGCGGGGCAGCAGTGTGTGCTGATCTTTAATCAACATGTAGTTGAAGATCACGAGATTAGAGCATATTGGCATGGGAACATTTTTTTAAAGGTACAGGTAAGTGTTTCTGGTTATTACGATTAATAAAGGACTTTTTCATTGTGTTTTTATTTCATTTAACCCTTTGTGGAAATGAGTAAGGGGTACTTTGTACCCCAACTCTCTGCTCTGCGGTCTCCCTGCCACCCGTTTAGCCCCACTACAGTCTATCATGAACTCTGCTGCATGACTCATCCACCTCTCCTCCTGCTTTTCCAGCCCAATCCACCTCTGCCGGTCCCTTCACTGGCTGCCAGTTACACAAAGGATACAATTTAAAATCCTTACTCTCGTCTACAAAGCTCTCCACAACATAGCTCCTTCCTATCTTCTTAATCAACTTATTTCCATTACCATCCAACAAACAATCTCCGCTCTGCTAATTATATTTTTCTGTCTTCTTCCCTGATCACCTCTTGCCACTCCCGCTTACAAGACTTCTCTTGATCCTCTGCCTCCTCTGGAACACTCTCCCTCAACACATCCGCCACTTACTATTTTTAGGTGCAGTCTGAAAACTCACCTCTTTAGGCAAGCATACTGTCCTACCTAGGATACTGCCCACTAACCACCATTTCTACCACTCCACAAATAGCTTCCCTTACCTACTGTCCTATACCTTAAATGTTTAGAATGTAAGGCCTTTTAGCCAGGGCTCTCTTCCCTTCTGTCTCACAATGCTGTGTAACGAGTATATATACCTCCCACCCCTTCTAAAATATGTAGTTAATTTGTTCACTGCTTTAGCTGTTACAACCTCTTGTCTTGTATCAACTGTTGTATTGTATACTTTGTATTTTTTATACCCTGTATGCTATTGTACAGCACCACGGAAGATGCTGGCGCTATATAAATCAATAATAATAATAAATAATACCCATATATTAATTTCTCCTTGAAGGTGGGGTGGGTGTCGATCATCTGGGGGTCTTCTTAAAGGGAACTCCCAGATGCCACCATAACCCCCCCCCCCACCGGGAGTTTTCACCCCCACCTCCTCCTGGGGCCCCGGAGGTGGGGAAGAGCAACTTGCCCATGGATTGTCCCAGCCTGCATGGGGCAAGGGTTGAAGAGGATGGAAGACTCCCACTTCATTTTTATTTTAAATTCCCCACACTCTGAACATTAAAAAAAATGTTTAAAAAAAATAGGAAAAGTTGAAGGGATCTTTACACGGCTGTATAGCAATCCCTGGCCAAAGCATTGCTGCTCTGGTGGGGTTTCCAGGGGGTACATATGCACAGCCCCTGTCATGAAATTCATTGTTATTTCTTTTGATATATGTAAATTTACACTACCGTTAGGTTTGATACACTATCTGTCATTTACCGCATTTCAATGTATACTTTTTTCCTATTGAAACTTTAAAATTGATTTTCTCAAAAACTATTTGGTCTTTTTGAAAAATGTTCCTCTTGTTCTCACTGTTCTACTTAACATACCATGGAAATTTGCTTTGCTATTAACCTCTAAAGTTGTCAGGTTTTTAACCGACTCGTGATTACAGCTGGAATCTGAATGACGAGTTGGATTTTGAATGCGATCACGAGTGAATTCGAAACCGGCATTCGTGATAGATCACGAATTCCAATTTTGACCTCGTAATCGCAAAAGTTATCTCATGAGTCGTGGTCATGAGTTAGTCCTGATCATGAGGTCGTGATGAGCGCCACTGCTCTTTATATATATAGTGGGCGGCTATATTATATATATTTTTCTACACGTGCCCATAACTGTAAGCTATGTTTACATAATGTTGTTTTTTGAAAGACCAGGTAACCTAGTGAATGAATGAGAAGAGATTAAAAATTTAATATATTAGGGTTGATTCACCAAAATTAAGTAACATTGTTATGCACATTGCACAGACAATATACTGAGATTTTATCAGTACTTTTACCACTAGAATAGCGCATGTTATGCAATAGGCACCACCCATAAGACCTGAGTAATGGAAGTATTGCTATAATAATGTGTGCACTACCCAGGTACTGCAGTGTGCACTAACTGAGCAACACTACTGGTATAAGCATGGCCAAATTTGTGGGCAGGCCACATAGGCCATCGCGTAAGGCGGGGCTTGAGCTAGGGTGGCCTGCAGCTGACAGCAGATCAGCTGCTTCACATTTACCCCATGTGAGGTGCATTGATTGTTTCCCTTGTATTGCCACTGGCCCATCTGCCCGCCTGCATGGTGACAGTTCCTGCTCACTCTACTTTACAGCTCCCCCACTCACTGCACTGCATAGAAAGAGCTGCAGATCATCAGCAGCTTGGTAGCTAACAGTGATAGGAGAGTGAGCGGTGCCCAGTAACAAACGGCAGCTGTATACAGGAAGTAATCACTTGCTGGCTCTCTCATCATCACTGTGAGCCACCACGCTGCTAACAATCTGCAGCTCTTGGTATGCAGTGAAGCAATTGAGGGGAGCTCTGTGATGGAGACCTGAGCAGGGCTATCACTGACATTGTGCAGACGTGCCAGTGGTCAGACACAAACACACACACAGGGGTCATTAGAAAACGGATGAAAGCAAAAGAGTCTAGCAGAGACCAGAGACTTGTAAGTAAACAAGCTTTCCTGATTTATTGTCCATTCTGTAACTCCACAGTGACAGGTAAAAGGTCTGCTTTCCTGGTCTACTACCCTTGCGTTCTCCTGTCTTTTGCTACATTTCTGTCTTTTTTTCCTACCCTCTTCCCTCTCTTGTTCCCTCTCTATCTCTTTTCCTTTTCCATCTTGTGCTGTCTATCCCTTGCTTTTCCCTCCTTCCCATCTCTATCCTATCTCTTTTGACTTTCACTGTCCTCACACAAACTCACAATCTAATCCCTACTATAGTCTAATGTTTACCATATTATCATTATATATTTATATAGCAGTTAGCACCAACATCTTCTGCAGCACTTTACAGAGTTCATAGTCATGTCACTGCCTGTCCTCTGAGGAGCTCACAATCTAATCCTACCATAGTCTTAGCCTAATGTCCTACCATCTTATTATTATGTATAATTTAGCACCGACTTCTTCTGCAGAAGTTTCCAAAGTCCAGAGTCATGTCACTGTCCTCAGAGGAGCTCACAATCTAATCCATAGCATAATCATAGTCTAAAATCCTAGCATACTATTATTATGTACAGTATTTGTATAGCACTGACATCTTCTGAAGCACTATGGAATATATAGTTATGTCAATGACTGGGGCAGTTGTTGACTGTTGATCTAGGGCGATAAAAAGATCAAATCCAGCCCTGGGTATAAGTAATGGTAAAATTGCCATCAGCTGTAAGCAATTTTACTGATGTTTGTTAGATCAAACCCTTTGTTTCTTATTTCTCTGCACCCAGAACAGTTTAAATGTATTAATTTAGCTAATACAGTACTGAAATTTAACAGTGGGGATTCTTAACGACATTTAAAAACTGTACTAAATATTTATCTAACAACAGCATAACTATAGGGACTTTTATCAAACAACTTAAGTTTAAAAGTAAGAATTCTTACTAACATTTACTACAGTAACTAAATATGCTGAGCAGCTGTGTCAAAGTCTTGTCAGCCCTACTTCACCCTGGCAAAATGCCTATCACTCACTTGTACAAGGTACTATGATCAGCCTGAGCAATATCTAATTCCATTATGCTGCATGACAACAGTTATCTGCATCCAACAACAACCTATTGTTTAAAACATTTAGTAAACAAAGTTACCAATTAAGACATGAAAAGTGCATTCCATTTAAATAAGCCAGAAGTATAAAGGCAGCCATAAGCCTAGCGATTTTGGCAGCCGATCAACCAAGAGACAGACCTCTCTCAGGTCAAATCTGATCAGAGAGAGATCTGTTGGCTGCCATAAACCACAGGCCAATTCCTGATCTATTCCAGAATGAAATCTTTTGGGAATCAGCCTTGTGATTCCACCACACCGCTTCGCCTTCCTGATGTTTTATTAGTGTTCTTATTGTTCTTCAGCATTTGCGCCCCCACATGGTTGCCAATGTTATAGCACATGAGGTGTGTGAATGACATCACACACACCCCACACCATATATGCCAGTAGTCACGTGGGGCCCAAATGCAGACATAGGGCACAGACACTGCGGATGAAGGACAGATAAAGTATAACTGCACGAGCAAAAGTGGGGACATAAAACACTAAGGGGGACAGCAGCAGGGGGTTTTCGTTGTATTTGCCATTTACAATTATTGCCGCTGTCACACCACCACACACCCAATGAAGCATGTCGGCCTGAAAATTTCCAGCATGTCTGATCGATGCATGCAACCAATAGTGGCATGAAATTGGTTGAATGGTTGACCAGGTATGCTCCTAGTGGCACCGATTTTCATCAGATTCTATTAAAATTATCTAATCTGTTGGTCTAGAGATGTATGACCACCTTAAATAAGCCGGCATAGGCTAGTGATGTAGTATCTACCTGACTTACTCAGATATCCAGAGAAGCAATATTTGTGCGAAATTACGCTTGGAAGTAAAGAGTTGATGGTGATGCCCCATGGTAGTGCCTAACCCTAAAACCCCCTCATTGTGATTCCTAATCATAACACCCCCCCCCCCCCCCGGTGGTGCCTAACCTTGATCCCCCATGGTGGGGCCTAATCGTCACCGCATTTCAGTCAAACTTATATGTTATTTTGAACTGATATAACCAAATTAACTGCTATAACCTAATTTAGTCACCTGCTGAGCAAGGCCTGCAATGATTCGATCCCCTATGCACACAAATCAAAGGTGTGTACGCACCTTTACAGCCCGTTACTGTGCTACAATAAGGTGCTTAAGTGACCATACTGTACAGTATTGTCACCTGACATTGTCAAAGCATTTACATAGTATCACTGTCTTTTTACTGCAGTGACTGCAAATTGATCTGGTACAATTAAAATTTGTAACAGAAACATTTGAAAGTGATTACTGTATGTAGTGAGAGAAATACAAGTATGAAGTCTGCTCTATGTACAGTATTTTCTTTAAAACAATGACAATTTCTCAATTGGCATTGTTTAAAAGGAAATACATATGGAAATGTCCAAATCAATGTACATTTTTTTAAAACGTGTCCAAGAATGTATGCTCTGGACAATACAAACAGCAGAATATTGGTAATGTTTCCAATGTTTTACTACCCTATAACCTAAACTTACTTTCACATTAACCCTTTGTTACCTATGCCCATTACAATTAAAAAGCCTGAGTTCTGTTATACTATATAGTATATTCAGCTGAACTGGAGTTCAGCTGAATATACTATATAGTATAACAAATGTACATTGATATTGCGTCCAGCCCCTCGCAGCTAAATACCCGAGAGGCTCTTAACACAATTAAAAAGCCAGAGTTTGGCTAAACTGAAGCTGAACTCCAGCATACTGCTACTCCCAGCCCCAACAGACAAAAGCCCAAAACAGATAAAAGCCCAAAAGCTAGAAGCTTGAAGCCTTTGAATCATGACAATTAAGTATGCAACTTATACTAAAGGTAGCCATACACTGGTCGATTGCCACCCGATCGACTAGCAGATAGATCCCTCTGTGATCAAATTTGATCAGAAAGGGATCTATTGGCTGCCTACACTGCAAACAGATTTTGAATCGATTTCACTATGAAATTAATTCACAATCTGTGGAGCTGCCACCACCCCCAGCATACATTACCTGATCCAGCCGACGTGAGTCCCCCAGTCCCTGCTGTCTTTTCTCCGCTTTGGGCTTCAGCTTCACTTTACTTCCTGTCGGGGGAAGTTTAAACAGTAGAAGGCGTAAGTGAAGCCAGCCGGAGCCCAGCGCGGAGAAGGGACCGTGGGGACAGCGGGGACATGCGTCGGCGGAACAGGTAAATGTATTGCCACTAGCGTTGGTCGTTGGACATTCGAACGCCGCTATCAACACACTCCTGCCCTGCCTGTGATCAATTGAAATTTTCAGCACGGACAGATTGACGGGATTGATTTCGGATGGAAAACGGTCAATCGGTCAGTGTTTGCGCATCGATTTCACAGCAGATTCGATCACAGTGATCGAATCTGCTGTCTATCGGCAGGAAATTGAGTAAGTGTATGGGCACCCTAAGTTTGTTTTTTTAGTTCTGCTCTGGTGTGGTGGTTAGCCTTATTGCCTTACGGTGATAATGGGACACTAATTGACATAATAAGATTATAATTATTGTTAAGGATTAGATTGAGAGCTTCTCAAAGGGACAGTGAGTGACATGACTATGGACTCTGTAAAGTATGTCAGTGCTATATAAATAATACCAACTTTGATACTTTTTGCACTGTAACGTTTACACAATGTTGTATTTGTGGTGGTATATGATGATTTATTTTCATGACCTGGGTCATTTCATTTGCATGTAAGTCAGCATATTTTGCTGATGGCATGTATTAATATTTATGTGCATTAATCACTAACATATATATTTAGGGACTTTGAGAAGCTTTATTTATTATTGATTGCTCACATTAATTTCAAGAATATATATGCTATTTTTGTATGATTACCTTCACAAAGCTGCAGGTTTTTTTTTGCTTTTTTTTATGTTTTTATGTTGTAAACATCTAGTGTGATTTCTGAAATAAAATAATTGTGATGATACTGCTTTCTGTATCCAGGAATTTTATTCTCTAGTTTTTCTTTGTTGTTGTTGTTTTTGTTTTTTTTTATTAATTAAGAATATAATAAGTGTTTGGCATACGCTTTTTACACATACATGGAAAAAGGGTGCTGCATTAACTTGGGTGCCATGGAAAGCCACTAGTAGACTATTGGTAAAATTACTAATATTCTACTACTGGATAATGGCTAATTCCAATAGTAGAATATTGGTAATTTTTACCAATATTTTACAATCACTTAACCTTCTTCTCCCACTAACCTTTACTATGCAGATGCCTAAAGCCCCATACAAACGCTCAACAGCGGTCTTTTATGCAGCACAATTATCAAACAACTTTTGTTGTGAAACAAGTTGAAACAACCCGAAAAAGTTGTTTGCTATTGTTCAAACAACTGATAAGACTGATAAGACGTCAGTCCAACTGTTGGATTGACGTCTTATCAGTCTTATCAGTTGTTTGAACAATATCAAACAACTTTTTTGGATTGTTTCAACTTGTTTTACAACAAAAGTTGTTTGATAATCGCAATGTGGGTAACATTTCACCAGAAAATAATCGCAATGATTGCAACATTTCAGCAGAAAATAATCGCAATGAGTGCAATATTTCAGCAGAGAATAATCATTATGTGGGCAACATTTCACCAGAAAATAATCGCAATGAGTGCAACATTTCAGCAGAGAATAATCGCAATGTGGGCAACATTTCAGCAGAAAATAATTGCAATGAGTGCAACGTTTCAGCAGAGAATAATCACAATGAGTGCAACATTTCAGCAGAGAATAATCGCAATGTGGGCAACATTTCAGCAGAAAATAATCGCAATGAGTACAACATTTCAGAAGAGAATAATCATAATGTGGGCAACATTTCACTAGAAAATAATCGCAATGAGTGCAACATTTCAGCAGAGAATAATCGCAATGTGGGCAACATATTACCAGAAAATAATCACAATGAGTGCAACATTTCGGCAGAGAATAATCGCAATGTGGGCAAAATTACACCAGAAAATAATCGCAATGAGTGCAACATTTCAGCAGAGAATAATTGCAATAATCGCAATGTGGGCAACATTTCAGCAGAAAATAATCGCAATCAGTGCAACATTTCAGCAGAGAATAATCGCAATGTGGGCCACATTTCAGCAGAAAATAATCGCAATGAGTGCAACATTTCAGCAGAGAATAATCGCAATGTGGGCAACATTTCACCAGAAAATAATCGCAATGTGGGCAGCATAACACCAGAAAATAATCGCAATGAGTGCAACATTTTAGCAGAGAATAATCGCAATGTGGGCAACATTTCACCAGAAAATAATTGCAATGAGTGCAACATTTCAGCAGAGAATAATCACAATGAGTGCAACATTTCAGCAGAGAATAATCGCAATGTGGGCAACATTTCAGCAGAAAATAATCGCAATGAGTGCAACATTTCAGAAGAGAATAATCATAATGTGGGCAACATTTCACCAGAAAATAATCGCAATGAGTGCAACATTTCAGCAGAGAATAATCGCAATGTGGGCAACATATTACCAGAAAATAATCACGAGTGCAACATTTCGGCAGAGAATAATCGCAATGTGGGCAAAATTTCACCAGAAAATAATCGCAATGAGTGCAACATTTCAGCAGAGAATAATTGCAATAATCGCAATGTGGGCAACATTTCAGCAGAAAATAATCGCAATCAGTGCAACATTTCAGCAGAGAATAATCGCAATGTGGGCCACATTTCAGCAGAAAATAATCGCAATGAGTGCAACATTTCAGCAGAGAATAATCGCAATGTGGGCAACATTTCACCAGAAAATAATCACAATGTGGGCAGCATAACACCAGAAAATAATTGCAATGAGTGCAACATTTTAGCAGAGAATAATCGCAATGTGGGCAACATTTCACCAGAAAATAATCGCAATGTGGGCAACATTTTAGCAGAAAATAATCGCAATGAGTGCAACACTTCAGCACAGAATAATCGCAATGTGGGCAACATTTTAGCAGAGAATAATCGCAATGTGGGGAACATTTCACCAGAAAATAATCGTAATGTGGGCAACATAACACCACAAAATAATCGCAATGAGTACAACATTTTAGCAGAGAATAATCGCAATGTGGGCAACATTTCACCAGAAAATAATCGCAATGTGGGCAGCATAACACCAGAAAATAATCGCAATGTAGGCAACATTTCAACAGAGAATAATTGCAATGAGTGCAACATTTCAGAAGAGAATAATCGCAATGTGGGCAGCATTTCAGCAGAGAATAATCGCAATGTGGGCAGCATAACACCAGAAAATTATCGTACAGTCGGCAGCATTTCAGCAGAGAAGGTAGAGCAGAGCGGGCACACACAGCAGCGTGAAGGCGGGAGGGGGGAAGTCTCCCCCCCTCACCTGGTGCTCCCGCTCCCCCTTCCCCTCAGTGCAGCCAGAGTATAGGGGCAGCCCGGGCAGCGGCCAGCAATCAGCTTACCTCATACAGCGCGCGAGCTGCGATGGAAAGTCTGCATGCCGCCGCCTGGTCTAGTGACGTCACTAACTAGACCACACCAGCGGCATGCAGAGTTCAGGATCACGTCCACTGCCACTCTGCTGGAGGAGGGGGGGAGCGAGTTCCCCTCCATGTGTGTGTGCGCTCTATGGCGCTCTCCTGCCCTCCCCCCTGAAAAGAAAATATTTTTTTTTTTTTTTTTACTTTCAAAAATGGTTTTATTAAGCTTATGTCATATCAAACAGAAACAAAAAAGCAAACCATAAAAACCCATATTTGTGAAATATACATGAGTGAAAGATCATACAGGTGTATCGTCCTACAATTGTGCTTACACGAAACTAGAACTGATACTGATATTTATGTAGTATAATTCGTACCCTTAATATGTCTTCCTTAATCACAGTATTTTCAGTAGACCTTTCGATAAATTCCCTATTGTCTTATTATGTTTTCTATTTTATACCAAATACTCTTGGTAGGGAACTGTTCTCCTACCTTAACTCCTATTTATGTTCCGCCTATTGGGGGTTTGAGTTTATCTTATCCGAGGTGTTTGCTCTGCCCAGCCCTATCGTTTTCTGGTTGGATCATTAGCTTCCCTTTGCCCTCAGAAAGCTCTTAACGTTTGGGCCAGATGTTGGCCTAATGGGTGGTCTAGCCAGGGTTCCCAGATTTCAAAAAATGTGTTAGTGCTCTCTCCTAATATGTCTGTTAGATATTCGTTGGTGATCATAGAGTTAACCCTATTTATCCAGTGGTCCCAGTTTATTTCTTTTTGGAGCCAATCTCTGGCTATCTGGGATTTGGCGGCTGTATTTAGCTTAGTTAGCAGCTTATTTTCCTGGGCAGTCAGAGATTGGATTGGGGTGTTCAATAGAGCATTTGCTGGGCATTTCACAATTTGTTGTTCAAACAAGGCTGAACCGACTTCATAAATCTTTTCCCAGAATGCCGATACCTTTGTACAATCCCACCATATGTGTTTAAAGGAGCCCAAGAGGCCACACCCTCTAAAGCAATTGGATGATCTGTTACTAGAAAATCTGGCCATTCTCTCGGGGGTTAAATATGTTCTGAACATCACTTTAATGGAGGTCTCTGTTAAGGAGACGTTTCTTGAACATTTGGCTGTTTTATTCCATATGGAGGTCCAAGTTTCTTGGGACAACTCATTCCCTATATCTTTTTCCCAGTCTAGCTGGTATTTATATTTGGTGTCTGAATCTTCAGTTATGATACTATTATAAATAATCGATATCCCTTTTGAGAGAAGGCCAAACCTTCTAAAACCGCTTTCCAGCCAAGTAGGATTGTTAACGGGGTTTCTTCCCCATACTGAAAGTATGAAGTGGTGGATCTGCGCATACCTTAGAAATTCAGATGGAGGTATTTTATATTTTCCTGATATTTCTCTAAATGAGAGATATTTCCCATCTTTTAGCCAATTATAGAATCTGTCCAACCCATCTTTGTTCCAATGTGAGAACTCTTGTTTCTGCGTACCTGGAATAAACCCATAATTGTTAAAAATTTTAGTGTTAGGCGAAGGATTTGAGATAATCTTATATTTGAATTTTAGAGCATTCCATATTTTAAATGCGTCTTGGGTGATAGCCGAGGCTCTCTCCAGGATTCGTTTCGGTATCTCAGTCCACCAGATCATATCCTCAATCTTATATGGATAGACCATTTCATTCTCTAGATCTTTCCATTTAGAGCGATAATCCTTGAAAGAAGCACTTACTAACTGAGACAGTCTGGCTGCCTCTAAATATTTTAGTAAATTAGGAACCCCTAGCCCCCCTTTTTCCCTCTGTCTGAACATTATTTGTGCCTTTATCCTCGGCTTTTTAAGGCCCCATATGTATCTCAGAATTTCTTTCTGCAGGTGTTTTAATTGGGTTTTGGGGATATCAATAGGGATTGATCTAAATAGATATAATATTTTCGGGAGGAGAACCATTTTTATGGAATTAATTCTACCTATCCAGCTGAGTTTTAGTTTGTTCCAAAAGTGTAATTTTACTAGGAGGTTTTTTATCAAGGGGGTATAATTATTACTGTATAGCTCCTGTATATTTTTAGTTAGGTATATCCCTAAATACTTTAACGATTTATTTTTCCATATAAAAGGGAAGTTAGCTCTTAGCTTACTCTCATCTTCTGGATAGAATTGCATGGGGAGAGCTTCTGTTTTGTCCTGGTTTCCTTTTAGGCCTGAAGCTAGACCAAATTCCTTGAGTAGCTTTAGTACGTTCGGCAGAGAGATTGTAGGTTCTACTAGTGTTAGCAGCAGGTCGTCTGCAAAAGCAGAACATTTTGTCATTATATGATTAACGATAGGGCCCTTGATAGAAGTAGTGTTGGGTGAACAGTGTTCGCCACTGTTCGGGTTCTGCAGAACATCACCCTGTTCGGGTGATGTTCGAGTTCGGCCGAACACCTGACGGTGCTCGGCCAAACCGTTCGGCCAAGTGGCCGAACTAAGAGCGCATGGCCGAACGTTCCCCGAACGTTCGGCTAGCGCTGTGATTGGCCGAACGGGTCACGTGGTTCGGGCCCGAACGCGCTCTGATTGGCCGAATGGTCACGTGGTTCGGGTAAATAAATACCCGAACCACGTCATATCTCCGCCATTTCTCTGTGGGTTTAGCTTTGGGTAGGCAGGCAGGGTAGTTCGCTCTCCAGCCACGCTAGCCAGGGTCCCCCCCAGTCATTGTGTGTCGCTGCTGGGAACAGTAGTACACCGCTCGCTCAGCCACACTATATATATAGCATTGTTTACTGCCACTGTGTACCTCGCTCAGCCACGCTATATATAGCATTGTGTTTTCTGACACTCTGTGTACACGGCTTAGCCTGGCTATATAGCATTGTGTGTACTGCCACTGTGCACCTCGCTCAGCCACGCTATATATAGCATTGTGTTTTCTGACACTCTGTGTACACGGCTTAGCCTGACTATATAGCATTGTGTGTACTGCCACTGTGCACCTCGCTCAGCCACGCTATATATAGCATTGTGTTTTCTGACACTCTGTGTACACGGCTTAGCCTGACTATATAGCATTGTGTGTACTGCCACTGTGCACCTCGCTCAGCCACGCTATATATAGCATTGTGTTTACTGCCACTCTGTGTACACCGCTCAGCCAGACTATATACCATTGATTACTGACACTCTGTGTACACCACTCAGCCAGACTATATACCATTGTTTACTGACACTCTGTGTACACCGCTCAGCCAGACTATATACCATTGTTTACTGACACTCTGTGTACACCGCTCAGCCAGACTATATACCATTGTTTACTGACACTCTGTGTACACCGCTCAGCCAGACTATATACCATTGTTTACTGACACTTTGTGTACACTGCTCAGCCAGACTATATACCATTGTTTACTGCCACTCTGATTCTGCTGGGAACAGTAGTACACCGCTCGCTCAGCCAGACTATATAGCATTGTGTTTACTGCCACTCTGTGTACACCGCTCAGCCACACTATATAGCATTGCGTACTCTGCCAGTCAGTGTGTATATTGCTGGGATCAGTAATACTCCACTCACCGTCAACCACTATATGAGCTCAACATGAGTTCCCCAGAGACCTCCGCTGTGAGCAGCACTCCCAACAACAGCAACAGCCAGCGCCCCACGCAAGCTATAACATCCACCCCAGCAGCCAGTGCTCAGCAGCAGCCCTCCCCGGAGGAGAACGTTGTGTCCATCGGTCCGTCGCCAGAGCGATTAATGAGGGCTGCCATTGAGGAGATGATGGGGCCTGATGTGGAGGAGGAGGTCTGGCTCAGGCCAGCATCCCAAGTTAATGTTGAGGACGATGAGGGGTCTGTGTCTGGGGATGTTGGGGTGGCAGAGGTGGTGGGTGGGTCAGACTCAGGAGAAGAGTTGTATGATGAGGATGATGATCGGGACCATCTGTATGTGCCTCAGAGTCCGACCCCGGAAAACATGTTGTATCGTGTGTTTAGGTACTAAAATCTGCGTTCCCTCCCAGTAGTGTTGGGCGAACAGTGTTTGCCACTGTTCGGGTTCTGCAGAACATCACCCTGTTCGGGGTGACTATATAGCAGACTATATAGCATTGTGTTTAATGCCACTCTGTGTACACGGCTCAGCCACACTATATAGCATTGTGTTTACTTCCACTCTGTGTCTGCTGGGAACAGTAGTACACCGCTCACCCGCCACTGTATAGCATTGTGCTCTGTGTCGCTGCTGACAATAGTGGTACACCGCACACCCACCACTGTATAGCATTTCTGTACTGCCACTGTACTGCTGCCAGTCAGCGTGTACTTTAAGGATAAGTGAAATGAGGAAGAAATCCGGTGAAAGAGGGAGGGGCAAGGGAAGAGGTGTTTCCCCTGACGGTTCACGTACAGGCCACAGGGGAGCACCCAAGAAAACCCACTCAATACCGCCCATGTTGTCCAGGACAACAACCCTCACAGATCCAAAAGAACAGGACCAGATAATTACTTGGATGACCTCTGAAGCGTCCAGCAGTGGGTTAAGCAGCACCAGCACATCACGCACGAGGTCCGAGTCCTCAGCCAGTTACAAGGAGCTAGTGGGCACAAAGCTGACACAACCGGCAGCGACACCACGCACACAACTGCCAGATAACCAGACGACGTTGGAGTGAGCTGCGCAGAGGTTGTTCTGGGGAGCTCTACTCCACGGCGGCGGCCCCCCACAATGACATATGACGAGTTTGAGGAGATGGAAGAGGAGGGTATGGACAATGTGGACATAGACCCAGATTTTGTTTGTGAACGAGAACATCGCCGTCGTAGCAGCAGCACAGATGAGTCTGTTGAGGAACCCACTGCTGCACGAGTTCGCCTTGTGCCACAAGGTAGGCGGCGCACAATTTCAGGCACCGCAAGCATGGAAGTTCAAGTGAGAGGCAAAAGAGGCGCAAACAGAAATCGCCAGCAAGGCAGGTGCTTCAAAGTCTGGGCTTTCTTTGAAGACTGCACTGAGGATGTTACCATGGCGATTTGCAAGGTGTGCAAGACACGCCTGAGCAGGGGGAAAAGTATTAACAACCTCTCCACCACCAGCATGAGCCGCCACATTCTATCCAAACATCCCACTCTGTGGGCAAACGCGGCAGGACAGGGTACCACCAGCAACACTGCCTCCCTTGGGTTCACCAGACTCACCACCAGACCCGCCTCAGCAGCAGCAGTAGCCCAGCCATTGCGTGGTTCACAACATTCACAAACATCAGACGATGCTGACACTGTCACTTTCCGGACTAGTGCTCTTGAGGTCTCCCAGTGTTCATCAAACACAACAACCAACAGCCCTTCGGTGTGCAGCCCTACGGTTGAGTTGTCTGTCTCTGAGATGTTTGAGCGCAAGAGGAAATTGCCAGCAAATGACCCCCGGGCCGTGGCAGTAACAGCCAGCCAGCATAGCCAAGGTTCTGGCCTGCGAAATGCTGCCATATCGAGTGGTGGAGACAAACAGCTTCAAGGGCATGATGTCAGTGGCCATCCCACGTTACGTGGTTCCCAGCCGCTACCACTTTGCACGCTCTGCAGTGCCTGAGTTGCATGAGCACGTGGTCAGCTAAATAACCCGAAGCTTGAAGAATGCCGTTGCCTGCAAGGTTCACCTCACCACTGACACCTGGACGAGTGCGTTCGGCCAGGGTCGATACATCTCCCTTACCGCGCACTGGGTGAACCTTGTGGAGCCTGGCAGCGATTCCTCACCTGCTACGGCGCGGGTGTTGCCCACGCCGCAAACAGCTGCACCGCCGTCCCTCCCACTGGATAACAACAGCAGCACCTACCTCTCTGAATCCTTCTCCTCCAACGCATCTCAAAGCTGTACCTCATCCGGAAACGCTAACCCAGCACCAGCAGCAGTAGGATCGTGGAAGCAGTGCAGCACAGCTGTTGGCATGCGTCAGCAAGCGTTGCTGAAGCTGATCTGCCTTGGGGATAAGCAGCACACAGGGGAGGAAATTTGGAGGGGAATAATGGAACAGACGGATTTGTGGCTGGCACCGCTGGACCTGAAACCGGGCATGAAGCTAGACACCTGGCACGAACTGGCAATGTACGCAATAGAGGTGCTGGCTTGCCCGGCAGCCAGCGTTATGTCGGAACGCTGTTTCAGTGCTGCCGGAGGCATCGTCACAGATCGGCGTATCCGCCTCTCCACAGAAAATGCAGACCGTCTGACTCAAATTAAAATGAATCAATCCTGGATTGGAAACGACTACGCAACACTCCAGGACCCCAACCAAGTAACATGACCAATGAACATCTGGGATGGTGTAGCGTTTCCGGTCCCTGTTTATTGAACCTCTCATCTGTATTACATTTATGACTGCATGGCGGCAAAAAGCATTGCTGCTATATCCGCACGCTTTTTGTCCTCATGCAAGGCCTGGGTTGTTGTGTCTCAAAAAGCATGGCCTTCTTCTCCTCCTGCGCCTGCTCCTGTTCCATCACGTGTGCTGCTGCTGCTGGGTTAGCGTTGCCGCCCGGTCCCTGTTTATTGAACCTCTTATCTTTATTACATTTATGACTGCATGCATGGCGGTAAAAAGCATGCTATCCGCACGCTTTTTGTCCTCATGCAAGGCCTGGGTTGTTGTGTCTCACAAAGCGTGGCCTTCTCCTCCTGCGCCTCCTCCTGTTCCATCACGTGTGCTGCTGCTGCTGCTGCTGGGTTAGCGTTGCCGGTCCCTGTTTATGGAACCTCTTATCTTTATTACATTTATGACTGCATGGCGGTACAAAGCATGCTATCCGCACGCTTTTTGTCCTCATGCAAGGCCTGGGTTGTTGTGTCTCACAAAGCGTGGCCTTCTCCTCCTGCGCCTCCTCCTGTTCCATCACGTGTGCTGCTGCTGCTGCTGCTGCTGGGTTAGCGTTGCCGGTCCCTGTTTATGGAACCTCTTATCTTTATTACATTTATGACTGCATGGCGGTACAAAGCATGCTATCCGCACGCTTCTTGTCCTCATGCAAGGCCTGGGTTGTTGTGTCTCACAAAGTGTGGCCTTCTCCTCCTGCGCTTCCTCCTGTTCCATCACGTGTGCTGCTGCTGCTGCTGGGTTAGCGTTGCCGGTCCCTGTTTATGGAACCTCTTATCTTTATTACATTTATGACTGCATGGCGGTACAAAGCATGCTATACGCACGCTTCTTGTCCTCATGCAAGGCCTGGGTTGTTGTGTCTCACAAAGCGTGGCCTTCTCCTCCTGCGCCTCCTCCTGTTCCATCACGTCTGCTGCTGCTGGGTTAGCGTTGCCGCGTGGTCCCTGTTTATTGAACCACTTATCTTTATTACATTTATGACTGCATGGCGGTACAAAGCATGCTATCCGCACGCTTCTTGTCCTCATGCAAGGCCTGGGTTGTTGTGTCTCAAAGCGTGGCCTTCTCCTCCTGCGCCACCCTCCTCCTGTTCCATCACGTGTGCTGCTGCTGGGTTAGCGTTACCGGTCCCTTTTCCTGGAACCTCTTATATGTATTACATTTATGACTGCATGCCGACAAAAAGCATGTTACCTGTGCAAAGAAAACAGACATTTCCCGCATTTAAAAGACAGTTTTCCCTTTGAAACTTTAAAATCTATTTTCTCAAAAACTATAAGCTCTTTTTGCTAATTTTTTTTCCTCTTGTACCCACTCCCAAGGTGCACATACCCTGTAAATTTGGGGTATGTAGCATGTAAGGAGGCTTTACAAAGCACAAACGTTCGGGTCCCCATTGACTTCCATTATGTTCGGAGTTCGGGTCGAACACCCGAACATCGCGGCCATGTTCGGCCTGTTCGGCCCGAACCCGAACATCTAGATGTTCGCCCAACACTAGATAGAAGTGTCCATTCTTATTGCCTCTAGTAGGGGTTCAAAAGCTAGTGCGAACAAGGCAGGGGATAGAGGACATCCCTGCCTTGTTCCCCTTTCAATATTAAAGGGCTCCGACTCCGTTCCGGCAGCTAACACACTAGCTGAGGGGTTTAAGTATAGAGTTTGCAATATCGATAAGAATGGGCCTGAGAAGCCAAACCTTTCCAGTGTTGCAAACAGAAATTGCCAATTGAGGGAGTCGAAGGCTTTTTCTATATCGATTGCTAAAAGCAGTATTGGTAAATTGAGGCGCTGAGATAGCCAAATTATGTTACATATCTTTCTGATGTTGTCGGGGCCTTGCCTTCTCTTGATGAACCCTACTTGGTCTCTATTTATAATGTTCGGGAGGAATGAGTTGATCCTATCTGCTAATATCGTGGTGAGTATTTTATGGTCTATATTAATCAAGGAGATTGGCCTATAGTTTTTACATATGTTGGTATCTTTGTTTTCTTTTGGGATAACTACTATGGTGGCCCTATTTGATTCTTTTGTTGGAGGGTTCCCTTCTCTTATGGATTGGTAGTATTTAGCTAAGTATGGGGTCAGTGTTTCTCTAAATGTTTTGTAATATATTGCCGTAAACCCATCCGGGCCTGGGGCCTTAGCAGGTTTTAGTTTTAAAATGGCTTTATTAATTTCTTCTGAGGAGATCTGGGCATTCATCAGCTCATTTTGTTCTGTTGTTATATTTGGGAGACTAATTTTATTGAGGAAATGTTCTATGTTTGATTTATTAGATGATTTATTATTTGTGTATAAGCTTTGATAAAACTCTCTGAACATTTTGGTTATTTTGATTGGGTTATGTGTTAGTCCTCCATTTGGGAGCTTTAAAGGCAGGTGTTTAGAGGCTCTTTTTCTCCCAGATAGTTTATTTGCTAGATTAGCGTTAGCTTTATTCGCCAGAAAGTAGTTTTTTTGCCCCAGCCATCTGTATGTATTTGCCACTTCTTCTGATAAAATGGCATCAATCTGTTCTTTTAATATTTGAATCTGTCTCAATTTCTGTTTAGACATGTTCTGTGTGTGTGTAGACATTAATTTATTCAACTGTGTCTCCATAGCGAGTCTGGTTGCTGTTTTGTTTTTTTTAATATTGGAGGCAAGTTTTATCATGTGTCCTCTAGCAACTGATTTATGGGCTTCCCACCAAACACTAGTTGACGTATCTCCTGGTTTGTTATAAAGAAAGTACTCGTCCAGGACTGCTTTTACTCCATTTATATTGTTTGGATTAGATAAAATATACGGAGGTAGTCTCCATTTTGGCTTGCTCGGGTTAGTCTTGGGATAAGAGAATGAGGTAAGTACCATAGAATGATCTGATAAAGGTGAGTGTATTATTTTTGATCCCTTCATCCCCATTATTAATGCTTTTGATGCATATATGTAGTCTAATCTGGAAGAACTAGAGTGTGGGTGGGAAAAGAACGTATATTCCCTTCTATTTGGGTGGGCTTCTTTCCATGAGTCGATCAAATTCATTTCTTTCCACAGAGAGTAATACGATTTAGGGGGCGTGACTCTTTCTCCCTTTCCCTTGGAGAAGTCCTTAGCAACGTTATTCACTATATTCATATCCCCAGCTATGATAGTATGTGTTACTCTGTATTTTGTCAGTTTTTCTAGAACCTCAACGAAGAATCTCCCATTCTTAACTGATGGAGCATACATGTTGATTAATAGTAATTCCCTCCCTTCCGTTTCTCCAAGTAAAATCACCAATCTACCCTCTTTATCTGTTATCTGTTCTTTTAGAATAAAA
This sequence comes from Hyperolius riggenbachi, assembly GCF_040937935.1. Taxonomy (NCBI): domain Eukaryota; kingdom Metazoa; phylum Chordata; class Amphibia; order Anura; family Hyperoliidae; genus Hyperolius; species Hyperolius riggenbachi. Next base: position 213,354,752 of record NC_090650.1, read on the forward strand.
GGAAAATCTTTTTTTATAAGAATTGCCACTCCGTTTTTTTTAGAGGTGGGGTGGTTTGACATATATACTGTTGGATATTCTTTATGTAAAAATTTGGGGAATGATTTTTGGGAAAAATGGGATTCCTGAATCATTACTATGTCTGATCCCTTTTCTCTATAATATTTCAGACATTTTAATCGTTTCTGGGGGCTATTCAGTCCCTGGGCATTGTGCGATAGGACTTTCAGACTGTATTTAGTTTCCATATCTCTTCAATGTTTTATATCTAATGTGGGCTCTAGTAATGTGTATTGGATATTTGTTGGTCTTTGATGGGCCTAGTAACTCCCTCGGTCTCTGACAAATTACGTGGTCATGTCCACAATAGGTGGTATTTTTACTTAACAGAACATTATACCACATCCTATAGCTACTACTACTACAACTAACTGTGTGGCAGAAATGGATGTACCAGTCTGCCACGTAACAAAACAAGAAAAACCAAATTGTCTGTTTTCTTCCCGAGAAGTTGCCCATCCAATGTGGAGAACTGTATGGGGCAGCAGACATCCCGAGATAGCCATGCGTTCTATCTGAACTGTTCTTAATGCCTAGGTATAACGGACTGGAGCCATATTTTAACCCCCTTGGCGGTATGAAAAATACCGCCAGGGGGAAGCGCAGCAGTTTTTTAAAAAAAAATATTTTTTTATCATGTAGCGAGCCGAGGGCTTGCTACATGATAGCCGCTGCTCAGCGGCATCCCCCCGCCCGCTTCGAACGCCTTCGGCGATCACCGATCAGGAAATCCCGTTCAAAGAACGGGATTTCCTGGAGGGCTTCCCCCGTCGCCATAGCGACGGGGCGGGATGACGTCACCGACGTCAGCGACGTCGGGACGTCATTGGGAGACCCGATCCACCCCTCGGCGCTGCCTGGCACTGATTGGCCAGGCAGCGCTCGGGGTCTGGGGGGGGGGGCGCGCGCCGCACCGGATAGCGGCGATCGGGCGCGCGGCAGTGGCGATCGGGGTGCTGGCGCAGCTAGCAAAGTGCTAGCTGCGTCCAGCAAAAAAAAAAATTAAGTAAATCGGCCCAGCAGGGCCTGAGCGGCACCCTCCGGCGGCTTACCCCGTGTCACACACGGGGTTACCGCTAAGGAGGTTAAAGCATTCATAAGTCTTAGCGGGGTGGAGGATTATATATGAAGAAGAAATGATAAAGCTAGCAGTATCAAACAGAAAACCTAAAATGCAGGATGCGGGGCTCGTGTAGACTTAAATGGTGCTGATGCTGTTAGTGTCATTTGTCCCCGGTTGTTTGCTTCTGAGCCTTGGGGATCTTGGATGGAGTTAGTTGGGTATCTCTGGATTTCTTCTTGTTAGGATGTCGAACCTCCTGCCACTCTCTACGAAGCCTCTTGGTGGAGCTAGATGTGTCCATGGCTGGTTGTGTGGTGTGGTCTAAGAGACCCTGTTCCTTTAAGGCTTTTAGGCCTTCCTGTAAGCTGTAGATTTGATATCTCTTTTGGCCCAGCTTGAATGATAGATTAAAAGGGAACCCCCATCTGTATAGTACCACTTTTTTCTGTAAGACCGTGGTGACAGGCTTCAGTGCTCTTCTTTTCTCAAGTGTCAGGGGGGACAGATCTGGGTATATTTGCACCTTGTGCTCCCCGATGCCTTTAGTGCCTAGTTCTCTGGCTGCCCTCAGGATAGCGTCTTTTGTTTCAAAATAGTGCATTTTGATAATGATGTCACGGGGAACTTCAATTTTCCTTGGGGATTTAAGTGCTCTATGGATCCTGTCCATTCTGAATAGCTCATGTTGTATATTTGGGCACAGTGCTGTAAATAAAGCCACCACATAGTCTTTTATATCTACCACCTCCTCTGGCACTGCCCTAATGCGTAGATTGTCCCTTCTTCCCCTATTGTCCATGTCCTCCATTCTGCTCTCATACTCGTCCATCCTTTCCTCTTGCCCCTCCTGTCTCTTCTGCAGCTCTGTAATGGCGTCTGTCGCATTGTCTGCCTTACCTTCCAGCTTGTGGATGCGGGCACCCAGATCGTCTATCTGAGAGGAGATAGTTGTCACCGCTGTCCGGATCTCTGCGCGGAGTGTCTCCTTCATCTCTGCTACCAGTGTATACAATTCTCTTAGCGAGAAGTCCGGGTTCTCCTGTGCGGCTACAAGCTTCTCTTGTTGTGCCCCGCCTTCGTTGTGCTTCGGCGGCGCCATCTTGGGTGATTGCGTGTCCCTCGGTTTGAAGAAATCCAGGGCTTTGGCTGCGTTCTCCCTGCTTTTGGTTGCGCCTGCCTGCATCCTCTTTCCCCTCGCTAGCTGGGCTTTCTCCCCGTCCGCTTTCCTCCGGTCTCTCTAAGCGCTGTTACGTTGCAGGCTTCTCTCCGGCACGGACCCCACGGGTTGAGCTGCTATCTCATCCCGCGCCGCGCATGCGCCCCCAAGAAAATATATTTTTTTTAAATAAAAACATTAAAATAAAAAAAAATTATAATTATAAATAAATGACATTAATTCCAAATTTGAGCTCCACAGACATCAATGCAACATTGACCCCACAGCATTTTTTTAATGAACAACTTTTTCTTTAGTGAACAAGTTTGCAAATCTGGTTTGAACAAATTCACTAATCCCTAATAAGGGCATTTTCATTGAAGTTGGGATGTTTATCTGGTTAATGTCTCAATAAATGTATGCATAGAGAATTTACCTCTTTTTTTGAAATAATTACTTTGCTTGGCTAAAGGTGCTTATTACTCATATTTATCCACAGAATAGTAGGGCTGCATCTGAGTGGCCATATCGCCCTCTTTCTACTGATGCACACCATTCTCATATGGACCGGGACTCTTTACAGGCCCTTTGACTCCCTGTGTGTCCTCAGTACAGTTCATGTCTGCTGATAGGATGAGGCTGCTAGGTTGTTGCCACTTCTACTGATTTCCCATGCTTTAACCTTAAAATTATACTTTCTTGGAGTACATCCACCAGTAGGCTATTACTTTCTGTAGATGGCCAGTCAACCCAAATACCTATACAATGGTTGCCTTGGGAGAAGCTCAATTTTACAGTATAAGCATTTGTGTCACCTTATATTCTTTGGTTCACTTCAGAATATTATACTATAGTAGTAAAAAAGCCTGCCGCAACACGAGCACAGATGCGTCCCGCTCGCCCGTCCTCCACCGCTGTCTGCAGTATATGCACACAGGGAGAGGTTGCTTGCTTGGCAGTTGGAAAAAACTGTTATTTCCCACAATGCAATGAGGTTCACAGACAGCAAACTCAGTGGCGGACACAGCCAGCAGTGGGCCCCTGTGCAAAATAGTAATTGTGGGTCCCCCTGACCTGCGCCGCGGCAAAAAATGGGCGTGGCTACAACCTGCGGCGCGCTTAAATGGGCGTGGATAGAACCTGCAGCGCGTAGCGCAGCGGCAAAAAAATGGGCGTGGCAATGACCGGATAAGGGCGGAGCTAACTGTAATGTAAAGCGATCCCGGGGTGAGAGTGATATGGAGGCTGCCATATTTATTTCCTTTTAAACAATACTAGTTGCCTGGCGGCCCTGCTGATCTAGTTGGCTGCAGTAATAAACTGAATTACACCAGCAACAAGCATGCAGCTTAATCTTCTCAGTTCTGACAATATTGTCAGAAACCCCTGACCTGCTGCATGCTTGTTCAGGGTCTATGGTTGAAAGAATAAGAGGCAGAGGACCAGCACGGCAGCCAGGCAACTGGTATTGCTTAAAAGGAGAGAAATATGGCAGCCTCAATATTATTCTCACCTCAGGTTCCCTTGAAAAGTGCAACGCAAAGACAGTGGGCCCAAGTTTTGGTGACCCTTTCCCCAGAAAATTCACATAATTGTGCAGGTTTTCTCAAGAAAATACATTCAATCATGTCGGCAGATTTGCCCAGAAAATACGTGCAATAATGTCGGCAGATTTGCCCAGAAAATACGTGCAATAATGTCGGCAGATATGCCCAGAAAATACGTGCAATCATGTCGGCAGATATGCCCCGAAAATACGTGCAATCATGTCGGCAGATATGCCCAGAAAATACGTGCAATCATGTCGGCAGATATGCCCAGAAAATACGTGCAATCATGTCGGCAGATATGCCCAGAAAATACGTGCAATTATGTCGGCAGATATGCCCAGAAAATACGTGCAATCATGTCGGCAGATATGCCCAGAAAATACGTGCAATCATGTCGGCAGATATGCCCAGAAAATACGTGCAATAATGTCGGCAGATTTGCCCAGAAAACACATGCAATCATGTAGCAAATTTGCCCAGAACATACATGCAATCCTGGCAGACCTGCCCAGAACATACACGCAATCATGTGGCAGACCTGCCCAGAACATACACCTGCTAATATAAATAATAAAAAAAACATTTACCAGCAGACCTCCTGTCCCAGCCTCAATCTGGCGTGCAGCTCCCATGGGTGGTTGGGTGGATAGGTAGCCTGGTGGGTGAGTGGGTAAGTAGGTAGCCTGGTGGGTAGGTAGGTAGCCTGGTGGGTAGGTAGGCAGTTTGGTGGGTGGGTAGGTAGGTAGCCCTTAGCCAGGTGGGTAGGTAGCCTGGTGGGTGGCTGGGTAGCCGGGTGGGTAGGTAGCCTGGTGGGTGGGTTGGTAACTAGCCCGGTAGGTAGGTAGGTAGCCAGGTGGTTAGGTAGGTAGCCTGGTGGGTGGGTAGGTAGCCTGGTGGGTGGGTAGGTAGGTAGCCTGGTGGGTCGGTAGGTAGCCAGGTGGGTTGGTAGGTAGCCAGGTGGGTTGGTAGGTAGGTAGTCTGGTGGGTGGGTAGGTAGCTGGGTGGGAGGTTAGGTAGCCGGGTAGGTAGCCAGATGGGTGTGTAGGTAGCCGGGTAGGTAGCCGGGTGGGTGGTTAGGTAGCCGGGTAGGTAGCCCAGTGGGTGGTTAGGTAGCCGGGTGGGTAGGTACCCGGGTGGGTGGTTAGGTAGCCGGGTAGGTAGCCGGGTGGGTGGTTAGGTAGCCGGGTAGGTAGCCGGGTGGGTGGTTAGGTAGCCGGGTGGGTAGGTAGCCGGGTGGGTGGTTAGGTAGCCGGGTAGGTAGCCGGGTAGGTGGTTAGGTAGCCGGGTAGGTAGCCGGGTGGGTGGTTAGGTAGCTGGGTGGGTAGGTAGCTAGGTGGGTGGTTAGGTAGCCAGGTAGGTAGCCGGGTGGGTGGGTAGCAGGGTGGGTGGTTAGGTAGCCGGTTAGGTAGCCGGGTGGGTAGGTAGCCGGGTGGGTGGTTAGGTAGCCGGGTGGGTAGGTAGCCGGGTGGGTAGGTAGGTAGGTAGCCTGGTGGGTCTTTAGGTAGGTAGCCTGGTGGGTTGGTAGGTAGCAAGGTGGGTAGGTAGCCGGGTGGGTAGGTAGGTAGGTAGGTAGGTAGGTGGGCCTGCTGCTTTCCGGCTGGGGCTGGGCCTTAGAAAGCCTCTCCTCTGGCTGGCTGCTGCTCCTCCCGCCCGGTGACCAATCTCATCAGAGACCAGACTCACCTGGCCTGGTTGGCTCTGACGATCTCCTCTCCCGGGTCGGGTCGTCGCCCTCTCTCTCCCTCTCCTGCTGCTCAAAGTGGGTCTGCCGCTGGGCGCTGGCCGAATCGGTCCTGCTGCGGCTGCCACAGTCTACCCCACTCGCCTCTCTCCTCCACGGCTCCACCGAGTCCCCCCTGGCTTGGTCTGGCGGCTGGCGCGTGACGGTAACCTGCAGTTTGGCGTGGCGTCTCCTCCTGTCCTCTGGGCTGGCTGTCTCCGTCCGAGACGAGTGTCTCCTCCTCCCCTCTTTAGCGCTCAAACAAGGGGGCGTGGCAGGCACAGTCAGGATCTCCGCTATCCTCTGGGCAATACCACATGCAGCATTGAGCGGGGGAGGGCGATTTTGGTGTGCACAAATCAGCGGGGGGGGGGGGGGGGTATGGTATGGGTGACGGGGGTGTTCTAGTTTGGCTAGTTTGGGGTACAGGGCCCCCCCCCCCCAAAAAAAAAAGTTTACAAAAAAAAGTAAAAAAAAATTTGTGATAGATACACTATATGTGGGCCCCTAAAGAAAAGCAACTTTAAGGGGCCCTCGTGCTGTCGCACGGCCTGCACGGCCGCATGTCCGCCACTGAGCAAACTGTCAAGTGTGGGAGCAGGGACACACACACACAGGGACAGGATGCAGAGACACAGGGGTTTTATTGTATAGGATTGGCTCATAACCTCGCTTTTTAGTTTATGAGGTTTTTTTTTCATGTCCAGTGAATTATTATTAAAACTAAAAGGTAATCTAGTGGTGTTAAAGGGGGACTTGGATGTGCACACATGCCTTAAAATACTGACCCGAACTCTAGCACAGGACACAAAGAAAAGTCTTTATTCCACAGATAGTCGCTTAAAAAATTCACTTTACCGTGTTCTATGTTTGTTTAGCCAGATGATATCAGCAGCTGTGAATAATCTTGAGGAGCTCTGCCAGGATCTTTGCAGAGGCAGCTCTCATATAGTAAACACTGAGGCTAAACCCTTTCAGTGCCCTCTGCAAAAGTGAAAGCAAGTTAAACTTTAGAAGGTGTTTTTTTTTTGTGATCTCTACGAATTGGTTAATTAACTGGATTTAAACGATTTGCAGAGTATCCTAGCCCCCGCCCCCCCAAAAAAATTAAATTCTTACCTCCTGTTGCTTGGTTCCCCCTCCCATAACATTTATATGAAACATGGTAGTTCAAGGCACTGAAAGTATAGGATGCCAATCCTTCTCCACTCTCCAAAGACAGTTTGGTGTATTGTTGTTTCATTCCCAATTAGTGATATGTATCTACTTATTGTCGGGGCACAAAATGAGGGCAAACGTTTGAGATAGGGAGAAAGACAGCAATCAAATCTAGAGATCTGCATCCATTTTAACACCATCCTAAACGTAAATATTCTCATAGTTGGGCTTTAACTTTATGAACCAATGTGAAGTCATTTAGCCCATTATAACGTCAAGAAGTGTTTGAAAACATGAGGCAGATTCTCCCAAAGTATTGAAAGGACACTCAGATGACAACCAGCAGTATGCAACTGTTCAGAGATATTTTCCATGGCTACTACAGATGTTTAAATAATGAAAGCAATTGTTACAGGTAAACAAAACATCAGAGTGCAAATATAAGCAAGACAGCTAATCAAAGTCAAAGCTGCAACACAACTTTTGGACTCCTGCAAGGAGTCTGTGCATCTTTCAGATTCCCTTGCTTATGATCAAAACACATAAAGAAAATGAAAACAAAAAAGTGAATATGAAGTCATCCTGAAATACTTTATATTGATCTGTCAAAATTCTCATAGCAGTAATACTTTTTTCTTTTTCTCCCTACTACTCACTGGAGCTGTCCTAGAATTTGTTTGAACTTATAATGAGGGGTGTCTTCTTTCAACAACATGTCATTGGCAGTCTTTTCTTTTTCTTCTGTGTGAATGGCAGACAATGTAGCATAATACAAAGTGCAAAAAAAGAATAAGTTAGCAATCCTGTTTTTCGGATTATCTTACTTAGACCAAATGCGTGTTACCCAACACAGTATTTTAGCATGGAAAGCTCTAGTTAGTCCTTGAAATGGCTTCTTCACATCAATCATGTAGTACAGAATTTCAATTTTATGTTTGCTGGTGTAAATCTAGAAGGCTCTTGATTATACCAGGCTCCAATTCAAAAGAAAACTCACAGAGAGTAACATTAAACGTGTGCAGTGTCAGACAGGTCAACCTGGCAAAGGCAGAGTAATTGAAAGCATCTCATAATAATGACACTATGTTGTAGTGAATTGAAATGGTGTTCACCTCATGGGCTGGGGAGTTTTTCCTTTTAAATGTTATAATTAGTTGTGAAACAAGAACATGTAGTCTTCATCAAGGCTTCTTTTATCTTGTCGGGTATCTGTTGCAGGGTGTTAAGAACAGGTACAGTATTTTGTAATCAATATGTTGGTGTTAATGTCCATATCATGTAGCATGGTAAATATGTCTATGGCTCACATAATAAGGCTTGGAAACTGGAACCTGCACTGTATTATGGGAATTACTTCTCACTAATACTTTGTAAACTCTGCAGAACATAATAGGCTTTTTTAATTTTCAATGTTGATTTTGTTGTATAAACAGTAGCTGCTAAATTATTTCTCATGCTAGAAAACAGCATCATTCAAGGCTTTGTTCTCACCGTTCAGAACTTACCTTTCAAGCAAAACCATGCTAAGGTACGTTAGTAACAATAAAGCTAATTATCTAATAACCTTCCATGCCACGTAATACTGTAGATACACTTTAGTAAAATGCAACATGCTGGTCTTCAGTGTGTTTAAAATACTATTTCAAGACAGGAATATACAAAATATTATTGCTTACAGCTTATTGCAAATCTGTCACACACTTGGGCACTGAATACAAGAAATGGTTAATGTTATACAGATAGTCCTGAATTGATAGAAATTGATATGCTAATTTTATTCACCTTAAAAGTTTTAAAGCTGCATACATTTTTGTAAAATTAACAAAATATTTACATAGGTAGAAAAAAACTTAGTCTTGTGAAAGTAATATCTTTTAATGGCTAACTGATAAAGTTAAATAATGCAAGCTTTCTGGGATCTAGTCCCCTTCTTCAGGCATATTTCCAGATGTACATATTTTAAATCTGGAAATATGCCTGAAGAAGGGGACTAGATCCCAGAAAGCTTGCATTATTTAACTTTTTCAGTTAGCCATTAAAAGGTATTACTTTTACAAGGCTAAGTTTTTTTCTACCTACATAATTTGTTTGGCTAACACGGTACAGAAACATTTTTACTACTATCATAATATTTACATAAATTCAGAATTCGTTGCATCTCATTGACAACTCCTATCAAAAACTGAGCACATTATAAGCCATTACCTTCCGAAACAGCTAAATGTCAAAAAGATCTGCAGTTCCAGAGACATATCTTATGTGTTAAATGAAACATTAGTGAATGTAAAATGAGCTTCTCACTGGTCATCTAAGTTATGTCACATTAAGGAAGCAATGTACAGTCATAGAAACTGAAAACAGTGGAGATAGTAGAATTAAACAGAAACTAAAACTTGTATGTGATTATTTTAACACACTATTTTCATTCACAATCACAGTCAATGTGGAGCATGTACTTTTTGAATGGTATGTTTACCATGTATAATGTAGTGCCTACCAATTGGGTGGGCTCTCTGCGCTTCATATACTTTCTATGTGTCAGTTTTATCTCATTTATGACTGTTGTCATATCACTGTGTAATTCTAATAAAATCTGGATAGACTTTTACCTGCACAGTGTTATGCACAGTGTTTGCACATACTGCAACCTTTCATTTTATACACTGTACATAGTAGGAGGGGAAACAGATAATTTTAGTGCAAGTGGCACCAGAGAAATGTGGTTTATATGGCACCGCCATAGAGGAGACAATGAAAATGTTGGAAATTACTGGCTACAGATAGAAATGTAGGTGTTGGGGGATCCGCCAAAAAATAGCAGGTACCAGTGGAGCCCCCCAAAAATTGATGCATCAGAGTTATGCTACAGTCTAGTGGAACTCTGTAGGAAAGTTCTGGGGCATACTGGAAACAGTTGTGCACCACAGTTTGATTCCAACTAAGAACAGATGGGGGGAGGTGGATGTGGGAATGGGAAACCATGAATGTCTGGTGCTACTCTAGTTTAGGGGACCCACCGCAAATCCCCAAAGACTAACACTGCTCATGCCACATAATTAATTGCTGACTGATGAATGCATTAAAATAAATAAAAATTACATAGACTTGTAAAAAAATAATTGTATTCAAAAAGTAAAAAATAAATAAAATAAATAATGCTTACCGAGAAGGAGCTGCCATCTTGCCTTGTCGCTCTGAGTTGTTCCTGCCTTGTGATTGGTTGCTTTCTAGCTAAATAATAAAAAAAAACCTTGTCCCAAACTTGTGCCACCACTTTATCTACTGCTGGAAAATGGTATAACATTCAATTGTTATTACTTTAAAGGGTTTTTTCAATTATTTATTTATTTCAATTATTTATATAGCTTGCTTTACTTAACCACTTGAGGACTGCCCCCAGCCGATGGGCGGCGGCAAAGGCTGGGCCTAAACGACTGCAATACGCCCATCGTCGGGGGCGGCGGCGGGCATGGTTATGCGGCGATCGCGTCATTCGTAACGCGATCAGCCGCCAGTGACAGGCTCCGCCCCCCTCGCGCTGTAACCTGCCGGCCATTCGGAAGCGCCGGCGGGTTACTAGCTGCCCGATCGCCACTGACACAGTGTATAATAGACTTTGTACTGTATACAAAGCCTATTATACAGGCTGCCTCCTGCCCTGGTGGTCCCAGTGTCCGAGGGACCACCAGGGCAGGCTGCAGCCACCCTAGTCTGCACCCAAGCAAACTGATCTCCCCCCTTTCCCTCTGATCGCCCACAGCACCCCTCAGACCCCCCCCCCCTGCCCACCCCCCAGACCACTGTTTGCACCCAATCACCTACCTAATCACCCATCAATCACTCCCTGTCACTATCTGTCAACGCTAGTTTTTTTTAATGCCCCCTGATCCCTCCTGATCACCCCCCACCACTCAGATTCTCCCCAGACCCCCCCCCCCCCAGACCCCCCCTGTGTACTGTATGCCTCTACCCCCCCTGTAATAATCCACTGATCACCTGTCAATCACCTGTCAATCACCCATCAATCACCCCCTGTCACTGCCACCCATCAATCAGCCCCTAACCTGCCCCTTGCGGGCAATCTAATCACCCACCCACACCATCAGATCGCCCACAGATCCGACGTCAGATCACCTCCCAAGTGCATTGTTTACATCTGTTCTCTCCTCTAAACACCCACTAATTACACATCAATCACCCATCAATCACACCCTATCACCACCTGTCACTGTTACCCATCAGATTAGACCCTATTCTGCCCCTTGTGGGCACCCAATCACCCGCCCACACGCTAAGATTGCCCTCAGACCCCCCCCCCCCCTTATCAATTTGCCAGTGCATTATTTACATCTGTTCTTCCCTGTAATAACCCACTGATCACCTGTCGATCACCTGTCAATCACCCATCAATCACCCCCTGTCACCCCCTGTCACTGCCACCCATCGATCAGCCCCTAACCTGCCCCTTGCGGGCAATCTGATTACCTACCCACACCATCAGATCGCCCGCAGATCTGACATCAGATCACCTCCCAAGTGCATTGTTTACATCTGTTCTCTCCTATAAACACCCACTAATTACCCATCAATCACCCATCAATCACCCCCTATCACCACCTGTCACTGTTACCCATCAGATTAGACCCTAATCTGCCCCTTGCGGGCACCCAATCACCCGCCCACGTGCTCAGATTGCCCTCAGACCCCCCTTATCAATTCGCCAGTGATCACCTGTCAATCACCTGTCAATCACCCGTCAATCACCCCCTGTCACTGCCACCCATCAATCAGCCCCTAACCTGCCCCTTGCGGGCAATCTGATCACCCACCCACACCATCAGATCGCCCGCAGGCCCGACGTCAGATCACCTCCAAAGTGCATTGTTTACATCTGTTCTCTCCTCTTAAAACCCACTAATTACCCATCAATCACCCACCAATCACCCCCTGTCACCACCTGTCACTGCTACCCATCAGATCAGACCCCTATCTGCCCCTAGGGCACCCATTCACCCACCCACACACTCAGAAAGACCTCAGACCCCCCCAGACCCCCCCCCCCCTGTGTACTGTATACATCTATTCTCCCCTGTAATCACCTGTCAATCACCTGTCAATCACCTGTCATTCACCCGTAATTCACCCGTTAATCACCACCTGTCACTGCCACTTATCAGATCAGGCCCAAATCTGCCTCTTACGGGCATCTGATCACCCTCCCACACCATCAGATTGCCCCAGACCTACCCTCAGATCACCTCCAAAGTGCATTGTTTACATCTGTTCTGCCATCTAATCACTCACTGATCACCCATCAATCACCCATCAATCACCCTGTCACCACCTGTCACTGCTACCCATCAGATTAGACCCCTATCTGCCCCTAGGGCACCCAATCACCCGCCCACACCCTCAGAACGCACTCAGACCCCAGCCCTGATCACCTCGCCTGTGCATTGCTTGCATCTATTCCCCCCTCTAATCACACCTTGAGACACCCATCAATCACCTCCTGTCACCACCTGTCACCCCTAGCACACCTACCCATCAGATCAGGCCCTAATTTGCCCCATGTGGGCTCCTGATCACTCGGCCAAACCCTCAGATCCCCCTCAGACCCCCTTTCGATCACCTCCCCAGTGGATTGATTGCATCTGTTTTCCCATCTAACCACCCCCTGAGACACCCATCAATGACCTCCTGTCACCCCCCCCCCCCGTTAGCACTCCTATCCATCAGATCAGACCCAATACATCCTGTCATCTAAGAGGCCACCCTGCTTATGACCGGTTCCACAAAATTCACCCCATCATAGACCACCTGTCATCAAAATTTACAGATGCTTATACCCCTGAACAGTCATTTTGAGACATTTGGTTTCCAGACTATTCCTCATGGTTTTGGGCCCGTAAAAATGCCAGGGCAGTATAGGAACCCCACAAGTGACCCCATTTTAGAAAAAAGACACCCCAAGGTATCCTGTTAGGTGTATGACGAGTTCATAGAAGATTTTATTTTAGGTCAAAAGTTAGCGAAAATTGATTGTATTGTTTTTTTCACAAAGTGTCATTTTTTAACTAACTTGTGACAAAAAATAAAATCTTCTATGAACTCACCATACACATAACGGAATACCTTGGGGTGTCTTCTTTCTAAAATGGGGTCACTTGTGGGGTTCCTATACTGCCCTAGCATTTTAGGGGCCCTAAACTGTGAGGAGTAGTCTAGAAAACAAATGCCTCAAAATGACCTGTGAATAGGACGTTGGGCCCCTTAGCGCACCTAGGCTGCAAAAAAGTGTCACACATGTGGTACCGCCGTACTCAGGAAAAGTAGTATAATGTGTTTTGGGGTGTATTTTTACACATACCCATGCTGGGTGGGAGAAATCTCTCTGTAAATGGACAATTGTGTGTAAAAAAAAAATCAAAAATTTGTCATTTACAGAGATATTTCTCCCACCCAGCATGGATATATGTAAAAATACACCACAAAACACATTATACTACTTCTTCTGAGCACGGCAGTACCACATGTGTGGCACTTTTTTGCAGCCTAACTGCGCTAAGGGGCCCAAAGTCCAATGAGTACCTTTAGGATTTCACAGGTCATTTTGAGACATTTGGTTTCAAGACTACTCCTCACGGTTTAGGGCCCCTAAAATGCCAGGGCAGTATAGGAACCCCACAAATGACCCCATTTTAGAAAGAAGACACCCCAAGGTATTCTGTTAGGTGTATGACAAGTTCATAGAAGATTTTATTTTTTGTCACAAGTTAGCGGAAATTGATTTGTATTGTTTTTTTTTCACAAAGTGTCAATTTCCGCTAACTTGTGACAAAAAAAAATCTTCTATGAACTCACCATACTCCTAACAGAATACCTTGGGGTGTCTTCTTTCTTAAATGGGGTCACTTGTGGGGTTCCTATACTGCCCTGGCATTTTAGGGGCCCTAAACCATGAGGAGTAGTCTAGAATTCAAATGCCTCAAAATGACCTGTGAATGGGACGTTAGGCCCCTTAACGCACCTAGGTTGCAAAAAAGTGTTACACATGTGGTATTGTCGTACTCAGAAGAAGTAGTATAATGTGTTTTGGGGTGTATTTTTATACATACCCATGCTGGGTGGGAGAAATCTCTCTGTAAATGGACAATTTTGTGTAAAAAAAAATCAAAAATTGTCATTTACAGAGCTATTTCTCCCACCCAGCATGGGTATGTGTAAAAATACACCACAAAACACATTATACTACTTCTCCTGAGTACGGCGATACCACATGTGTGGCACTTTTTTGCACCCTAACTGCGCTAAGGGGCCCAAAGTCCAATGCGCACCTTTAGGCTTTACAGGGGTGCTTACAATTAGGCACCCCCCAAAATGCCAGGACAGTAAACACACCCCACAAATGACCCCATTTTGGAAAGTAGACCCTTCAAGGTATTCAGAGAGGAGCATAGTGAGTCCGTGGCAGATTTCATTTTTTTTTTGTCGCAAGTTAGAAGAAATGGAAAAAAAATTTTGTCACAAAGTGTCATTTTCCGCTAACTTGTGACAAAAAATAAAATCTTCTATGAACTCACCATGTCTCTCAGTGAATAGTTTGTTATGTCTTCTTTCCAAAATGGGGTCATTTGGGGGGTATTTATACTATCCTGGAATTTTAGCACCTTATGAAACATGACAGGTGGTCAGAAAAGTCAGAGATGCTTCAAAATGGGAAAATTCACTTTTGGTACCATAGTTTGTAAACGCTATAACTTTTACCCAAACCAATAAATATACACTGAATGGATTTTTTTTTTATCAATGACATGTAGCACAATAAATTTGGACAAAAATGTATACAGAAATTTTACCGTACTTTATTTGAAAAATGTCAGCACAGAAAGTTAAAAAATCATTATTTTGACAAAATTCATGTCTTTTTTGATGAATATAATAAAAACTAAAACTCGCAGCAGCAATCAAATAGCACCAAAAGAAAGCTGTATTAGTGACAAGAAAAGGAGTTAAAATTCATTTAGGTGGTAGGTTGTTTGACCGAGCAATAAACCGTGAAAGCTGCAGTGGTCTGAATGGAGAAAAAGGCTCTGGTCCTTAAAGAGAACCCGAGGTGGGATTTAATTATGTTACTGGGGCACAGAGGCTGGTTGTGCACACGAAGACCAGCCTCCGTTGCCCCATGGTGTGCCTCCAGGACCCACCTGCATGTCGCTATACCCCCCGCAGTGCTGGCGACACGCAGCGCGTTGCCAGCACAATGTTTACCTGTGCGCTGTCTGTCAGCGGGAGGGAAGGGACACGGGCGGGTAGCGCCCTATGCGGAGGAGGCGGGGGAGCGGCGCTGACAGACAGCGCATAGGTAAACATTGTGCTGGCGACACACTGCGTGTCGCCAGCACTGCGGGGGGTATAGTGGCGCGCAGGGGGGTCCTGGAGGCACACCATGGGGCAACGGAGGCTGGTCTTAGTGTGCACAACCAGCCTCTCTGCCCCAGTAACATAATTAAATCCCACCTCGGGTTCTCTTTAAGGGCCGAAAAGACTGTGGTCCTCAAGTGGTTAAATCATTGTCCCCTTGCCCGCTGGCTTTGCTCGCTGGGCTGTGTGCTTGCGTCTCACTTCGCTCTATGTCCAACTGGATTGTGGAGATTGCACATCAGGACCCTTGCCCGCTTGTGGGTTTCCCCAACCCTAGTTTACAGCCTAAAGCTTAGCGAGCAGGGCGAGCGAGCAAGGGTTCTGACGTGTAATTGAGTTATATTAAAAAGTTATCTAAGTGAAGTGAGGACTGAGCCTGCAGCCCAGTGAGCAAAATGACACAGTTTCCAGTAAAGAAAGTTACATAGTTACATAGTTATTTGGGTTGAAAAAAGATATACTTCCATCAAGTTCAACCATAAAATAAGGTTCAGCACCAGCCTGCACCCTCACACATCCCTGTTGATCCAGAGGAAGGTGAAAAACCCTTAGGCCTACAAAGCACAAATCGCTATCACAATCGCTAGCGATAATCGCTAGCGATTTTGGGAGGGATTTCCTTGCTCCTATTAAATACATTAGAATGGAAACACTCCCAAACAGCTACATGTCCTGTAATTGGGATTTGCCTAATTGCAATCGCTCTAGTGTAATCTGTCCCATCCATTTGATTTAGCAGAGAGTTTGGGGAAATTGCTAGCGACTGAAAGCGATCCCTAAATGCTAAAACAAAATGCTTTAGTGGGTTCTAGCCCTAACAAGGCATGGTCCAATTAGCCCAAAAATGGAAAAAAAAACTTCTTCCAGACTCCAGGTAGAGGATAAAATCCATGGATCAACACTGCCGGAAATTACCTAGTAATTGTAGCCATGGACGTCTTTCAATGCAAGGAAAACATCTAATCCCCCCTTAAAGGGAACCTTAACTTTAAAAAAAAATGAGTTTCACTTATCTGGGGCATCTCCCAGCCCCCTGCAGTCATCCTGTGCCCTCACAGTCACTCACGGCTCCTCCGGTCCACCGCCGCCAGCTAGTTTTGTTTTTGCCGACTCAGACTAGGCGGACCGCCACATATACCTTTGCACGCATTCCCACTGGTGTAGGAAGCTATCGCAGACATTAACACGTATCTTTTTATGCGTCGCAGGTGCATCACGTAAAAATGTACGCGTTGCCAGGTGCAACACTTTTACGTGTTAACATCCGCTACAGCTTCCTGCACCAGCGGGAATGCATGCAAAGGTACGCATGGTGGCCCACTGACTCCGAGTCAGCAAAAACGAAGCTAGCTGGCGGCAGGGGATCAGAGAAGCCATGAGCGACTGTGAGGGCACAGGATGGCTGCAGGGGGCTGGGAGATGCCCCAGGTAAGTGAAACTCATTATTTTTTTTAAGGTTAAGGTTCCCTTTAAATGGAGATTTTGAATTTGCCATAACTAATTCCTGTGGTAATACATTCCACATTTTAATTACTCTTACTGTAAAGAACCCTTTCCTGAATAAATAGCTAAAACTTTTTTTTCTTCCATGCGCAGATCATGTCCCCTAATCCTTTGCACAAGCCTAGAGACAAAAAGCTTATCTGCCAATCTTTTAATTTCCCCTCTGATGTATTCATACATTTTAATTAGATCTCCTCTAAGGCATCTTTTCTCTATGTTAAATAAACCCAGTTTATATAACCTTTCATGGTAAGTGAGACCTTCTATCCCCCAATAAGTTTTGTTGATTGTCTCTGCACCTGCTATAAAACAGTATTATGCTAGCATCCCAAGTTTTAATTTCATTGTTAATGCATCCCAAAATGTGATTAGCTTTAGCTGCAGCAGCTTAGACATTATTTGTACATGCCATTTTAGAACACTTAGGTATTGATAATATTCCTTTAAGTAATCATATTTAATGCTAAGTAGCTGTGTAAACATTTTCCTACTTTTCATGTTAAATATCAGAGGCAAAAGCTTTAACTTATTGAGGGTAGGATTTAGCTTTATTGGGACAAATCAATTGCAGAAGGGGTGTCTGCTTCAATGCACAGCCAGAGTTGCATATCAGACTACAGAATATTTTTCTCTGAAAGCAAAAACAATATCAAAAGCTGTGACAATTACAAATGTTAACAAGTTACATTTCCTCTGCTCTCTTCACACACGTCAGTCAGAAACACAGGACACAGAAGCTGCAGCTGTTGGGAGCTTTCTCTCTCTCACACACAGAGTTACACACAGGGTTAACTGATGAAGTTTGAGGGTAATTTCCCCTCCCCTCATGGTTCATTCTGCTGTCAGTTTTGACGTCAGTAAAATGTGAAAGTATTTTGATAACAGTAAGCAAAGAGGTTGCCAGTGAAATGTATACACCAGTACTTAACAGCACTTCCCAAACAATTCCTATCTCAACTGAAAAAAATATGTAAATCGATAGTGTTCCTTTAACATGTTGTTGATGAGTACTGCTAAGTTCTTCTCCAAGTTTAATGTCCCCATCTGTATCCCGCTTATTTTGAAGGGTGCTAGACCATTGGTATAACCAAAATGCATGACTTTACATTCTTAACATTGAATTTCATTTGCCATTTATATGCCCATATAGCCATCCTATCTAGATCCTTCTGCAATATGTCATTATCTTCATGAGAGTTGATAATTCTGCATAATTTTATATCATCTGCAGAAAAGCACCATTTCTTTCTATTCTATCTACTAGATCTTAAATAAATAAATTGAAGTACTGGACCCAGTACTGACCCCTGTGGGATCCCACTGCTTTCAATCACCTATTTTGAATATGATCCATTGACCACAACTCTTTGCTTTTTGCCCATTAGCCAGTTCCTTATCTATGCACACAAACTCTTCCCCACTGCTTGCTACCTCAAATTTTGCACCAGACTGTTGTGGGGAACAGCATTGAAGAAATTAGCAAAGTCACATGACATCAGTATATCACATGTATTTATTTATTTAAGTATTTATATAGCGCCAACATATTACGCAGTGCTGTACAGAGTACATTGTCTTGTCACTAACTGTCCCTCAGAGGGGCTCACAATCTATTCCCTACCATAGTCATATGTCTATGTATATATCATGTAGTGTATGTATCATAGTCTAGGTCCAATTTAGGGGGAAGCAAATTAACTTATCTGTAGGAATGTAGGAAACCAGGAGGGACTGCACCTTTAAGGTTAGGGTAAGATAAAAGTAGCTAATTAGTACAAAATGGCGTTATGAAGTGGAGGTTGTGTCAGTGAAAGGGTTAGGCTGCTGCAAGCTCACTAAGTTACGTGACCTAATAAGGCAATACAAAATACATCCCCAAGGTGACTCTGAACCCTTTTAGAAATGTACACTTAAGGAGTTACATTGGTTTTATGCACGGTAACTTGTTTAGTTTTAGACAGCTGGTGGGGGCTGTTGATGATGCTGCAAGTTGCTATCCTTCAGAGGCACCTTATTTGTGGCTACAAGCACTATTAGGCACTGCTATTTGGCCTGAGGAAGTGGGTATGCACCCACGAAACACATTGCCAGTGCAATAAAATTCTATTAAGGCGTGAATTTGTCTTCATTGAGGTAAACCACCTCACTTTTTTTAATTTTATTTGTTTTTAACACATTGTATCTTCTATGGCGCCTCTTTCCCCTTTATCCTGTTCCTTCACCCTCCTTTTTTTATCAAGAGTGCGACCATCACCAGCTCCATCTGGTCACCCGAGTGGAGTCGGGGTTATACATCTCCACCTGCTTCTAGTGGTTGGTTGCCCTTCTGCAACCCACCTTTGTGAGTATAATCCATCTGCATATTTTACATACTTCCAGTACTGTGACATACTGCACCATTTGGGCTCCTGTTGTCTCTTTCTTTTTGCAGTGTGCAATTTTTTATTATCCCTACCTTTTGTTCAGTAGGAAGAGCTGAGAGAATTTGCTGCATGCAGGACCATGAGCTCCACCTCCTGTGGCCACTGCTGTCATCAAAACGGTTTTTGCTTACTTTGAAAGTCCTGATCTGAAGTTTTTAGTGGGTTTAAAATTTGTGAGAATACAAAACATAATTGCATGAAATGTTGACATTTTCAATAAAATTAGTACAACATGAAAACAGGCAGCTTTACTCATTTTTTATGAGTGTGACAATTATTATTAGCAATATACTGAAAGTAAAAGACCTTCATCAGTTCATCTCATCTACAAGGGTACAGACTATAACACCAAAACAAACAAGTCCAGAACAGAGCTTGTTTATATGCCAGAAAGTGGTGTAATACTTAGGGATTTGTTGTGTATACTCACACAATCTTATCAGCTAGTATGTGTGCGTTAGATAATGCATACGGTTTTATAAGCTATTTAACAGCATTACT
Source organism: Hyperolius riggenbachi (assembly GCF_040937935.1). Classification (NCBI taxonomy): domain Eukaryota; kingdom Metazoa; phylum Chordata; class Amphibia; order Anura; family Hyperoliidae; genus Hyperolius; species Hyperolius riggenbachi. The sequence continues at coordinate 213,374,310 of NC_090650.1, forward strand.
GGCATAAATAGTTTGTCATTATTTAGAACTAATCATTGGTTAAAGAGGAAGAAAAGCCTCTGTTTGATATTAATATACATCAAAGGATTTATTGTATGAAACAGAATAATCTAATCTGCATTAAATAACTGCACTGTTTATACTTAGTAATTAAATATAGAACTTGCTTTTACATCAAGAGCAAAAAGGACCCTATTAAGAGGAACTCCTCACTGAAAGCAGAGTCAATAAATACAGATTAGAATTAGATTTTACAGATTAGAATTCCTAATTAATAATATTAATTGAGCAAGGTCAAATAGGTGTTTCTGTAGGACAAATGGCTATCACAGTAACCTAACCTGAGCTAAATATTTTGTCTATAACAGGTTCATTTAAAGGACACCTGAAAAGTGAGGCAAGTGGTGGCTGCCATTTGTATTTCCTTTTAAACAATACCAATTGCTTGGCAGTCCTACTGACCTCTTTGGCAGCAGTAGCGGCTGAGTTTAACCACTTCTGTGCCAGGGGGGTATTTTGCTGATCGGTGCTGCGGGGACTCTCCAGCCCGCAGCACCGATCAGCTAGCAGCCAGGGCAATCAGACTTCCCCCCTTTTTTCCCCACTAGGGGGATGTCCTGCTGGGGGGGTCTGTTCGCCACCGGCTGCTTGCGCTTGCAGGGGGGGGGCTCTTTAAAGCCCCCCTCCGCAGCGCTTCCTGGCCTCCTTCCCCTTCCCTCCCTCTCCCTCCCCCTGTGAGCGGCGCAGGACGGATTTCTGTCCTGCGCCTGATGGGATAGGCTTTAGCCTATCAGATGCCGGTGATCCCCGGCCAATCAGAGGCCAGGGATCACCGATCTCCTCTACGGCGCTGCTGCGCAGCAGCGCCGTATACATGTAAACAACAATTTGATTGCAGCTGCGATTTTTAGTTTGTATTATATTCATCAAAAAAGACATGAATTTTGTCAAAAAAATATATTTTTAACTTTCTGTGGTAAAATTTTTCAAATAAAGTAAAATTTCTATACAAGTTTTTGTCCAAATTTATTGTGCTACGTGTCTTTGATAAAAAATAATCCAATAAGTGTATATTTATTGGTTTGGGTAAAAGTTATAGCCTTGACTTTTCAGAGCACCTGTCATATTTCTTGAGGTGCTAGAATGCCACGATAGTATAAATACCCCCTAAATGACCCCATTTGGAAAGAAGACACCCCAAGGTATTTGCTGAGGGGCATGGTGAGTTCATAACAGATTTTATTTTTTGTCACAAGTTTGCTGAAAATTACACTTTGTGACAAAAAAAAAAACTGTTTCCATTTCTGCTAACTTGTGACAAAAAAATAATAAAATCTGCCACGAACTCACCATGACCCTGAGTGAATATCTTGGGGTGTCGACTTTCCAAAATTGGATCACTTGTGGGGTACTTGTACTGCCCTGGCATTTTTTTTTTTTGGGGGGGGGGCGCTACTTTGGGACCACCCCTGTAAAGCCTAAAGGTGCTCATTTGACTTTGGGCCCCTTTGTGCAGCTAGGCAGAAAAAAAAAGTGTCACACCTGTAGTATCGCCATACTCAGGAGATATAATGTGTTTTGGGGTGTCTTTTTGCACATACCCATCTCTGTAAAGGACAACTTTTTTGTTTTGTTTTTTTACACTAAATTGTCCATTTACAGAGATATTTCTGCCACCCAGCATGGGTATATGTAAAAATACACCCCAAAACACATTGGGGTGTACTTTACATATATAAGTAGTTATTTACTTATATATGTAATTTTTTTCCTGGGATAGTTTGGCTGTCCCTCCTGCTTTAAAAGGTAATTGCCAGTAAAAACTAAAACTTAACTGTGGAAGCCACAATCTTTTTAAGAGAGCGTCCACTAGAAATATGAGACAAAAATTCAGCTTTTCCATAATGCACATTCAACGGTTTACAAAAAACAAAAAAATAAGCCTTCAAAGAAAAGAACGTAGCCTCTACAGTCAAACATGGAGGAGGTTCACTAATGTTTGAGGGCTGCTTTGCTGCTTCAAGCACTAGTATTCTTGACTGTTTGCGTGGTATTATAACATCTGAAAACAAACTAAAAATTCTGGAGTGCAATAGAGTTTTAAGTGTCTAAAAGTTGGGTCTCAAGAGTCACCTGGACATGAAGTAGAGGCTACTATATATGAAAGAAGAGGGTGAAAATGTGAGCAACACATGGAAAAAGAAACTGATGCTCAAGAGAACTGTTCATGGAAGAAAGAGGCAGCTATATATGGATGATACACATGGAAGGGGAGCCACAACATACTTGGTCTAGGGGTTCAAAAAGTATAAATCCAGCCTACTTCAACAACTGCACACAAATGGTTTAATGCTGTAGAATTCTGAAGTGAGCAGCAATGAGTCAAGTTCTAAATCCCAAAGAGCACCTGCGGAGAGATCTAAAAGCAGTAGTTGGGAGGAGGATCTCTTCAAATCTGAGAGACCTGGAGCAACTGGCAGAGGAAGATTGTCCCAAAAATCCAGGAGAGAAATGTAAAAGGCTCATTGATTATTTCAAAATGTGATTAACATCAGTTATTTCTTTGTGCCACCGTTTATTAACCATTTCAGTCCGCGGGTATTTTTCACCTTATGCATTAGAGCAATTTTCACCTCCCATTCATTCGCCAACAACTTTATCACTAATTAACACAATGATTTGATCTATATCTTGTTTTCTCTGCCACCAATTAGGCTTTCTTTGGGTGGTACATTTTGCTAAGAATTATTTTTTTCTAAATGCATTTCCACAGGAATATTATGAAAAAAAACGTGAAAAAAAACACATTATTTCTAAGTTTTCGGCTATTATAGATTTAAAACAATACATGCTACCATAATTAAAACCTATGAATCTTATTTGCACATTTGTCCTGGTTATTACACCATTTAAATGATGTCCTATCACAATGTATGGCGCCAATATTTTATTTTGAAATAAAGGTGCATTTTTTCAGTTTTGCGTCCATCACTATTTACAAGCTTATAATTAAAAAAATGTTCGTAATATACCATCTTCACATGCATATTAAAAAAGTTCAGACCCTTAGGTAACTATTTATGGTTTTTTTTTAATTGTAATTTTTTTTGTTTCATTAAAAATGTAATTGGGTAATTTTTGGTGTGGGAGGTAAACAGTTAATTTTAAATGTAATAATGTGTGTTTATTTCATAATAATTTTTTTTTAAGTCTTGGAAGCGAAAGCTCTCACCAGGAAGCATAAGCAGGATGAGAAACTTTTAATCAGAAAGATAGTGGCTATTGATAAGAAGCTGTCGGTCTTTCTACTGGGGACTCAGATCAATGCATGGGAACTTTTTTCTCTTTTATTGATCTCCTGGCTAATGAGGGGCAACATGGGTGTGCGTGGGCATGCGTTCGGGAGTGCGCAGCAGCGCAACAGCAGCGGCCTGAACATGACAATCACGTCCAGGTGGCTTAAATAATGAAGTTGAGGGTGCCAATAATTTTGCCCCAACCATTTTTGAAGTCTTGTGTGGAATGTCTTAACTTTTTTTTCTGCTTTTTTTGTGTTTTTCCGTTACCACAAAATGTGATTGTAACATTTTTCTAGGATAAGTGGTGCATTAACCACTTAAGCCCACAGGGTTGAAATGTTTTTGCATCTGAGCAACTTTCACCTCCCATTCATTTGCCAATAACTTTATCACTACTCATCACAATGAATGGATCTATATCTTGTTTTTTCCACCACCAATTATGCTTTTTGTGGGTGATACACTTTGCTGAAAATTAATTTATTCTAAATCCATTTTAACAGGAATATTAAGAAAGAAATGGAAAAAAATCATTATTTATCAGCTTTTGGCCAATATAGTTTGAAATTCATACATGCTACCATAATTAAAACCCATGTACTTTATTTGCCAATTTGTCCTACTTATAACACCATATAAATTATGTCCCTATCACAATGTATGGCGCCGATATTTTATTTGGAAATAAAGGTGCAACTTTTCAATTTGCGTCCATCACTATTTTCAAGCCCATAATTTAAAAAAAATATATTCATATACTCCTTTGACATGCATATTTATAAAGTTCAGACCCTTGGGTAACTATTTATGTTTTTTGTTTTTTTTTATTATTGTACATTTTATTTTTTTTTTATTAAATATTGTATGTGGGTAATTAGAGGTGTGGGAGGTAAACAGTAATTTTTAATGTAAAAAATGTGCATGTATAATGTAACATGCATGTGGGTGTAGTTTTTCTATTTGGCCACAAGATGGCTACAGTCAAATAGTCCTGGGAGTGATCGAGCTCGCTCCCAGGAAGAAGAAAGAAGACCTGGAACTTTTTTGCACGCAAAAAAGCTGCAGCGTCTGGAGAGACGCTGTCGGCTTTTCTCCGGGGGGATGCGATCGGTGAAAGGGATCTATAATCCCTTTCACTGATCGCTGGGTAAACGGCAGGTAGCGGGAGCGCGTACGGGGGGCCCGCGGGAGCGCGCGCGACACGCGGGAGTGCGCGCAGCCTAACTGGACGAGAAATCTCGTCCAGTTAGGCTTAAGTGGTTAAACAAGGGTGCCAATATTTGTGGCCATGATTGTATTTATTTACAGCTATATTCTACATAGTATAACCTGGTAAACGTTTAATGCACCTAATAAAAAGTAATTCATTAGAAATAATTTAAAAAAAGAACAAAAGAACTCTCTTGTTTCAATTTCACAACAAAACTAAGAGGTGAGAGGAAGTAGCGAGAGAAACTAAACACTGAACAGCACATCCCTTGAAGTATCTTTGTCTTAGCTTGTGAACTGAACTAGGATAATGCAGCTGGATCTCAGCATTAATTCCTCAATAATTAATGATTAATCTATGAAAGTTTAATGATGAGTTGATAAGTAATGCTCTGGATGCCTTGTCACTTGATTGTAAATGTAGCAAGTTGCCTGGAAATGTTCTTAATAATGCCTTTGCCCTGGATTCTGACCAGGTAAATGTGTAAGATACACATCAGAGTATGTGATACCACTTTCACTTTTCAAAATTCAAACTGGTGGTAAACAGTATCACATTGTCTTGTAATGCATTTAGGGATACACAAACACATCTACTGCACAGATGCACAAGGATAGTAGGCAGAGCAATGAACAATGCCCAGCTGTAGTGGGTCTATAGAATCTTACATGCCACTGATGCATTCAGACCTTTTTGCCAGAATGACCGCATGCTGACTAATGGGTCTGAACAGGGACACAGCTACTATACCAGTAACAGTATCACACAGCAACATTACCATATGGTTATTTAACCAAATGAGAGTTAGAGTCAGAGTGTAATTATATGCTTGTTAATTGTTGTATGATGCAATACACAAAATTTCAAGCTTATTTATTATTTTGAATATTGATTATACTGTGTGTTAAATCTCAATCATTCTCCCTTACCACAGGGCTTATACATTGTACATAGCAAAGGCAACAATTAGACATTTCCATACCATATAAGCTAAATAGCAGACAACAATACAGATTTTAATGTAAAATTTGCATCTCCTGCTCTTCAATTACCTTACAAGTCTACCAGAGTCATTCAGCTTTAAATGGAACTGAGCACCAGTATTTTTATTAAATTACTCTCCCCAAAGGGGAGGTTCCTAATGGAGTGTGCCATTCAGGGGGGTGGGTGTGGGTGAGCCTCGCAACCTCCCTATGGGGTGCTGCTCCTCAAGGCTCCGGACCATGTGGGAGTAGATGGTACATCTACCCCACCCAACCGGCTTCATCTGCCAAAATGTGTAGTTCCTAGCAGTGTTTCTCTAGCACACCACAATGCATGCCACACTCCATTATAAACCTTCCTAATGGGGAGGTTATTTAAAAAATACTGTGCTCAATTGTCTTTAAAGGGAAAACAGAGTTTAGTTAGAAACTAATCTAGCCAATTATTTTTGCACAGAAAAAAAATCATAGCCTAGTAAGCAGGATGCTCAAATGTTACCTTTCCGCTCAAATGAGGATGGTGTCAGATAGTGGAAGAGCAGGCATGACCTCTTCTGAGGTAATCCGTGCAGAAATTAGAGCTGAATCTCCTGTAGAGATGGGGCCATGCATACCCACCACCAACATTTGACTCTTGTCATCTGCAGATGACCTACCACCGCTGGCATGTTAGTTTAAGTTAAAAGTACATTTAAAGAGGCCTCATAGTGACATACAGTAAAATTAAGTAATTATTCAGGATACCCAATTTAATGTTAATTATCCAGGTTTCATCATTAGAAACACTTCCTATATCTATAAATTACTGTTTATTGGTATGTAGCACTGCCCTCCCAGTGATGTCACGGCCTAATCTGTTAATGTATGCAGGACTTTCCTTCCAGTGCACTCTGGGAGACCGGATATTATTTTTACTGTTTTCAGAACACGCAGAAAGCAAACATTCCCCACTGATGCACTGGCAACAGTAAAGATGCCAATGTCTGTAAAAAAGAATGTAAAAAAAGGGTACAAAAAAAAATACAAAAAAAATAAGCAATTTTATTAATTGTGCTATTTTTAGTACTTTTCCTTTTTAAAAAAAATAAATACATACCCACTTTACAGCATTGTACCAGCACTGTTCATGAGAAGGAACATTATGTTGTTTTTAAAAGCACTTAAACATGGCAATGGATTAATAATATTACAATACCATTCCCACTGCTATTACAGGATTATCTTTTGAGATTGTATTGATTTATTTTGGTTTGTTGAGGATGTAAGGATGTATTCTGAAAGGGAATTTAAATAGCAAAACTTGCAAAAAAAAGTTATTTTCAAATCTGCTGTAATGACGGGTGAGTTTGGAGCAATATGGTTTGGAAAAGTTGACACACATAAACATTCAATTGTTCAGTAATCTTTTTTTTTTTTTTACTGTTTCCTCTTAATGTGTGAAAGTTAAAAGCATGTGTGTGCAATTATTATATCATATTCCTACACGTAATCATAAAATGTATTGAAATCCCAAACAGGGCCGGCCCGCTCATGAGGCGGGGTGAAACGTTTGCCTCAGGCGGCAAACCTCTAGGCGCGGCACCCGCCCGTCCGTGGGTGCTGGGGGGGGGGGGGGGGGTGGCCGCCAAGCCGGAGGGGTAGCGGGCAAGACGGGGGTATTGGGCCTAGTGGTGGGGAGAGGGGTCCCCAGATCTGTGCTCCCGCGTTCCAGCGTGCGCTCCACTGACGTCACTTACAATACAGTGGGCGGTGATGCAGGAAGTGACGTCAGTGGAGTGCACGCTGGAACGCGGATAAAGTGAGTCCTCCCCGCCCGTGCCTCTTACTATTGGGCAGCGGCAGCTTCCTATTACAGCTGGAGGGGAGCGCAGGTCGGGGGACCCAGGTGAGGGAGGGGGGGTCCAACCCCCCTCCCCACCGCTAGGCCCAATACCCCCGTCCTGCCCGCTACCCCTCCGGCTTGGCGGCTGCAATTTTTTTTATAAATTTGCCTCAGGCGGCAAAAAGTCTAGGGCCAGCCCTGATCCCAAATGATATGAAATTGATGCTTGATACTTGATCAGCTAGGATAAAATAAACTGGTCTTTCCAGTGAGTGACAACATGTTTTCTATATTAATGGTCATTTAATAAATCCACTGCCAGGTTTAAAATTGTGGGATAAATGCAAAGTTTACCCAGCTGAAGTTGCACTGAAACTACACTTGAAAGTAAAATTCCTACAAAGATTCTAAGACTGAGTTGCTTAGGGTTAGTGAGATATAAAACTGAGAGATGGAGAGGTAATGATGATATAAGCTGCTAGTACGATTTCAGGGTAAAATCTGATACTGACTCCACACTTCACCGATCTGACAGAGCCAAAACCAATTCCGGGTACAACTCCTTTGTACACAGCGAAATAAATAAGTCTGATTCTGTAGATATTCACATTTACATTTATATTCTGCCCTACAGAACTTGTATTTCCACCAATAAAGGGGTCACTTGTTCTCTATACAATACAGTAGAACTTGGTGCCTATACCTCTGCTGCTAAAATTATGTAAAATTAGGATTCTCTGCACAGAAACTGACAAATATCCTTCTGTTATCTGTATTTGTTCTTATGCACATTTTGCACATGTTTAAATGCTTTTCCATACCATATGACAAATGTTACTGTGCACCTTAATACCCTGCCTTGGTGGACTGGAGCACGGGCATGTGCCTGGCTGATCTATCTAGAACTTAGATAATAGTACCTCATTGATGGTTCTGGCGCATGCTTGTGTTCCCTAAGCTGAGTTGTTGATGATTATCGTAAGACTAAGGAAGCAGGAGGAAATAAATTATATATAAAAGTACAAATTTTATTAATGACCAAAATAAACACACATATATGTAAATCTATTTAAAATTGACCAGAACACACAGGTGGGCCACCATGTCTAGGCCAGATGAAAAAATGTAGGGGATCCCCTAAAAAAATATTGATAGTGCGCAATCCATCAAATATCTTAATGCAAAAAAGGGGGGAAGCGACTCCTAGCAGGTAACATTGAAACAAAAGACCTTGGAGAGAAATATATCATTGGTTTTAAAGGCCAAGTGTCCAGGACCTAAATGGAAAAAAAAAAAAAAACATCCTAGTAGAAGAGCACAGGTGTATCAGATACTGGCTGTGTTGCTGCAATGTTTCATTGGTTTTAAGGGCCAAGTGTCCAGGACCTAAATGGAAAAAGACTTCCTAGTAGAAAAGCACAGGTGTATCAGATACTGGCTGTGTTGCTGCAATGTTTCATTGGTTTTAAGGGCCAAGTGTCCAGGACCTAAATGGGAAAAGACATCCTAGTAGAAAAAGCACAGGTATATCAGATTCCGGCTGTGTTGCTATAATATTTCCAGTGATTTGCAGGATCAGAAGGCTGAATAATGGCTGATAGAGAGATTCAATCCATCACAATAGGTGGTCTTACTGCATATGTTATCACAAAATAATTGATGTGCAGGTCCACAGGTCAGGCAAGCTGTCTCATTTATGAGCTATAACAATGGCCAGGTGCATAGAGGTAGATTGATAGGCACACACTGTATGTGGCAAGCACTTCGGGCTAGTAAACAAAATTTTTTTTTTTTATATATATTCACAGCAAGCCTGACACATCCGCAAGCCCCAGGAGCAACAAGCAATTCACCAGAGTTAGTGCCCCAATCAGAAGCACATTCTGAGACAGATTCACAGGCAAGTGTTTAAACCACAGACATATGCAGGTACAGATGGTGTGATATTAAAGTTGATATAGTTCATTCATGGAACAGTCCGCCAGGGTCATCCCTTCAGCAGCATCAACTTGATGTAGACAAACTCAAAATTCCAGCAAACAACAGCATATAGCAGCATATAGGTGCATCCTAGGAAGCTGTTTCAATGATCATATGGTAAACAGTGGTTACTCCATAGGAGGCTGTTTTCAAGTCACCAGTAGAAATGCATATCATTGAGGTATACTCATCTGAGTAGCTGGTCACTGCAAAGTACATCCACAGGAGCCCATGTGCTGCCACCACAAGTGTGTCTGGTCACAAAGAGAGCCTTAGAAGCCAACCGGTTTCACTGGTGAGATTACCAGCATCATCAGGGCAGGCTCAGAAGTTTTGCTGCCTGTGGGAGAGAGGAGCCGGCCTAAAATGGCACTGGGCGGCCAAAGGATGCCGAAGTGTCTCGAGACGCTGTGAAGGGGAAAGTTTTTTTTAAAAACTTTCCCCTTCACAGCGTCTCGAGACACTTCGGCACTCACCATCACAATGACCCCACTTTATTCCGTATAACACTTATAGAATCCATTAACCCACAACAGCACAATGCTTTTGAAATACTGAAAGCGAGAGAAATGTTCTGGATACAAATACTGAGGACTCTCATTCCGGAGGGACTCAACGAACAACTAGAAAAAATTCACTGATCATAACATTCCAATATTATTTTAACTTAGTCGCCTCTTTTATCGGTTTGTGTTATAAGTTCGAGTTTTTTTATTATCTTTTTTTATTTATTTTATTTACTATTATATTCCTCTTGGGTTTTTAGCTCATTTTTATAATTGTTTTTGAGCGTATTTATGTTAAGAACGTTATGCTTAGTATTCCAACGTGATCATGTTTTTATCCATACTCTATGTCTTAGTTGGCTAGTCGGAACCTTTTATATTTTTTTATTTGTATTATCAATTTTACTCATTTTTACATGTATATGCGTTTACATAGATAGAGAGTACTGTTGCAATGCAGAGCAAATCGTATGACAATAATTGCATATAATTGTACAGCCACAATGGTATATTCTGTCAGATCAAGTAACCTGAAATGTATTAATATTAAATAGTGGTTCTCTTATCTTGAGCAATGGTTCCGCATTCCAACACGTTCAAATATACGCCACATTCCCATTCCATGCCACCGTACGCATGGCATCATGCTAGTACGCATGCGCCCCTTTTTCATCGCGCATTGACAATATGCAATCCATATACGCCATTACGCGTCAAAATACGCATGTACGCATACGAAATCCTTGACCGCCATTAATAATAATCCATAATCCAAACATTTGCATAGCGCTTTTTTCCCGTCAGACTCAAAGCACTCAAGAGCTGCAGCCACAGGGATGCGCTCGAGAGGCCACCCTGCATTGTTGGGGAGTCTTGCCTTGAATTCCTTATTGGATGGGTACTTGACTTGGCCGGGATTTGAACCCTGGTCTCCCATGTCAAAGGCAGCACCCTTAGCCAGTACACTATCCAGCCACTGCCATTACGCATCAAAATACGCATGTACACATGCGTAATGACGTAACTAAGTGCCAGCCCCACATTCCAATTAGCTAAGGGGAGGAGTTCAACACTATATAAACAGCAGTTCAGTACTACTTGGCCACTGAGGCACCAGGTGCTATCTGGACATACTGCTGGTAAGTGAATCTTGTTTGATGCTTGTTCATTATGTGTCTTCTATAAATTACTCTGCATGTCTTTCTTAAATACCCAATGTACTATTGCCAGCCCTGAACTCCTTTGCACTATTTCATATAGGCTAACCGCTCCCAATACACATATGTATGGGTAAAAAATATATATATATGAATTATGATACTGTTTACTGTATGTTATGAAAGTATCTCGCCACATGCTTGAGATTAACATTTGATTATGTTTATGATTATGTTTATGAATATTAATGCTATGATGTAATACTTAAAATTACCACTATCTTTCTTCCCCCTAAAACAAACCCCCCCCCACCCTTCTTCCCCTTCCCCCTTCCCCCCTCTTCCCCCCCCCCCTCCCATTTCCCATCTCCAATTCTTTCCCCATTCCCCCCCCCCCCGCCCTCCGTCCTCTTTCCCCCCCCCCTCTCCCCGCCCCCCCCCTCCACCCCCAAAATACAATAATTAGCCACCTCTTCCCGTTAATTTAAATCACACCAGTGAATTCCATCATACAAATATTTATGTTTATTGATATGCAGTCTGTTCAGGATTTGTACAAATGTGTTGCCTCTTACCCCCAGTTGTGTGCTCCTTCCTGTAATTGCCTGATGAAGCGGGTTTGACCTGCGAAACGCGTTGCAACCTTATTTGGAGTATACCAATAAATGTCCCTTTTGTGAATACACAGTTGTTGTGTCTGCTTGTGGGAGGTGAGTCCACCACTGCCTCCTAAGCAATAATTTTAAAACTTTTAAATATTGTTTTTATCCTTTTGGCGCCTCTGTTCTCTACCATAATACATGAATGAACTATATCAACTTTAATATCACACCATCTGTACCTGCATATGTCTGTGGTTTAAACACTTGCCTGTGAATCTGTCTCAGAATGTGCTTCTGATTGGGGCACTAACTCTGGTGAATTGCTTGTTGCTCCTGGGGCTTGCGGATGTGTCAGGCTTGCTGTGAATATATATTAAAAAAAAAAAAAAAAAAATTTGTTTACTAGCCTGAAGTGCTTGCCACATACAGTGTGTGCCTATCAATCTACCTCTGTGCACCTGGCCATTGTTATAGCTCATAAACGAGACAGCTTGCCTGACCTGTGGACCTGCACATCAATTATTTTGTGATAACATATGCAGTAAGACCACCTATTGTGATGGATTGAATCTCTCTATCAGCCGTTATTCAGCCTTTTGATCCTGCAAATCACTGGTAATATTATAGCAACACAGCCGGAATCTGATATACCTGTGCTTTTTCTACTAGGATGTCTTTTCCCATTTAGGTCCTGGACACTTGGCCCTTAAAACCAATGAAACATTGCAGCAACACAGCCAGTATCTGATACACCTGTGCTTTTCTACTAGGAAGTCTTTTTCCATTTAGGTCCTGGACACTTGGCCCTTAAAACCAATGAAACATTGCAGCAACACAGCCAGTATCTGATACACCTGTGCTCTTCTACTAGGATGTTTTTTTTTTTTTTCCATTTAGGTCCTGGACACTTGGCCTTTAAAACCAATGATATATTTCTCTCCAAGGTCTTTTGTTTCAATGTTACCTGCTAGGAGTCGCTTCCCCCCTTTTTTGCATTAAGATATTTGATGGATTGCGCACTATCAATATTTTTTTAGGGGATCCCCTACATTTTTTCATCTGGCCTAGACATGGTGGCCCACCTGTGTGTTCTGGTCAATTTTAAATAGATTTACATATATGTGTGTTTATTTTGGTCATTAATAAAATTTGTACTTTTATATATAATTTATTTCCTCCTGCTTCCTTAGTCTTACATTGATCATATTGAGAAGTCTCAGACTTGTGGAGGATTATCTGTGATAGGAATTTTTAGGACCTATTTGTCTAAAATATGTTGATGATTATCCTAATATGCACCCTCTCATTGAGTTATCTGCAACTTTGCACTGCTGACTTTGTGTTTCCCCTAGACATTCTGATATGATGTTGCATTCTCACAGAATGCAAAGGGTAACCTTGTATTGTTTTCATCTAACCATCTAATTTTAACAACCTGAGAATTTCTGATTTTCTTTGGTTGAGTACACATGGCAAGTTATCTAGGCAAGGTTTTCCTGCCTTTACTAAACATTATTGTTATTGTTATTATTGATTTATAAAGCACCAACATATTCTGTACAACGTAAAAAAACAAACAAGGTGTACAGAATAATATGGACAATGGTATACACCAATATACAAAATACAGAATTAATACAAAATACAGAATCAATACAAAATACAGAATTGGTAATTACAGTGACAAAAGTAAAATGAATAAAATGTATAACAAATTTCAAGGCACAAAAGGGTGAGAGAGCAATGCTCATGTGAGCTTACAATCTAAAGGAATAGGGGGAGGGGAGATTGGTCTAATGATATTACATGTTTTCAGTCTATATGCAGTGGTGTAGGGTGGGCTAGGACTCCTCTCTCACTGGAATGGGCCACCTTACTCTCCTGCACATAGCCATTCCAGGGCCCATATGCAATTAACTTTTTCTCTTGAGTTTTCCCCTAGGTGATATTTTCAAATGTGTCTATAAAATGCATTTTAAACCACCAGCAAGCAAGACAATACTAAAAATAATGTTGGTAGTACTTTTTCTTCTACTTTTTGGTACTTTTTAGTTGCATATTGGCCCAGGTGTTTTAACCTGGTCTAGTTCTCCCCTTTGTGCCTTTGGTGGATTAGCTTATGTCCCTTGCTCAGCTTTGTTCCCTGCCTGGACAGATTTTTGTCCTGTTTTTCTATACACTCATTTTTCCTTTATCTCCCCTGTTACTTTCCTTTTATTCTGTCTATCTGTCCACTATCTATATGCCAGGAGATGTTGCACTCTCAACTACTATCTGATTGCACATCTTACTACAATGGGTAATCTAAATATATTATCAAACAATGTGAAGGGTGTGAACGTACCTAACAAGTGCTCTTAAGGGGCCCATACACTGGTCGATTTCAGTCATTGATCGAATGATCAATTCTATAGAATCGATCGATCAGAAATCGTTTCTATCAAATTCCCCATTCGATCGATTTGTGGCTGATTTCGATCATTTTTGATCAATTTGATCTATCTGACAGGATGGAAGATCTAGATCGATCTGCTGCTGCCAGCAGATCGATGACCCATAGAGTTGCATTGGATCTAATGGTCCAATAATGCTTTTCTTTCTGAAATCTATTGGAAATCTATTCCTAGTGTGTGGCACACATCAGATAGATTCCTGTCAGATTGGACTTGACAGGCATCTGCCAGAAATCTATCTGATGGTTGAATCTGCTGCAAATCTGTAAGTGTATGGCCACCTTTAGATTTTATACCACACCCACAAATAAAAGGTTTCAGTACTAATTTTACTAGAAACTCACTTTAAGCTTGGTTATGTTCCCTTTATTCATTTTAAATATTACCCTCATTGGTTTCAATGCCTCAACCCTGGTGGTTGCTCCAAGGGAGTGTCTATTGGGCTGTATAGATCTTTTCAAACGGTCCGTTTAAGTCCTTAAACAGATTATAGACCCTCTAAGCCATTATATCTTTCTCAAAATTATGCATCTGCCTTGGATTTTCACGTTGGCTTGTCTCTATTCTCCTAATAGACAGCAGGGTAGGGCTCTCCTCTCCTATCTTGCTATCATGGAGAAGTTTGCTGAGGGCCAGCTGGTTATTGGAGCAGACCTGAAAATGATCCTGGATCCTGCCAGGGATTCATCACCAGGCCTTTCTCTGATTCCTATAATTTATTTTTAACAATCCAACAATCTTATAGCAGAATGTATTATGTGTTTATTTCCCATCGGCATCTGGATACTTGTATTAAGTGTACGATTGGTTCCTTCTTGTGGTCAGATCATTCCCCAATTGTTTGCTTCTTGAGGACGGGAGAGGCCCACAGACCAGAGTGGTCAAAGTCCCTGATCCTTACACATAAATCTTCATCCTTGTGCACAGGAAAGAAACTTCAAGATACTGTCAAGGTGGTTCTGTACTCCTCTACAGATACATAAATGATGTTCAGATGTCTCTGATAAGTGATGGCGGTGCGAACGGGAGGTGAGTGACTATCTTCACATGTGGTGGACACAGAGCCGGCCCAGGCCCCGCACCTGAAGAGGCCCCGCACCCTCAGCAGGAGCCTCGGATTTCTCCATGACAGTTTCTTGTCATGGAGCAGCAGGGCGGCAGTTGGGCAGCACACTGGGCTACAATTAAGGCAAGGCCCCCCCCTCCCAAGCCTATCACATCTGCGTTTGCTGCGGGCAGGCGTGAATGGCTGGGTCTAGCAGTCAGGAATGTAAGGTGCGGGAAGCGACAGGGCTGCAGACAACTCACAGTAACACTGATGCCTGTCGCTCCCCTCCTCCTCCTCTCTCTGTAGGGCACTGTGACCTGCAGCCACGCCCCCTTCCTCTCCGGGCTGCTGATCACAAACATGCGGGCGATTCAAGAGCTCACCAAGACATGTAAGATGCTATCAGTGGTATATGGGGTAGAAGACACAGGCTAGTAAACAATAATTAAGATATTTACAGCCAAATAGCTGCAATAAAGATAAGCTGACCTATGGGAGGGAGAGGGGATGGGGGCTGCTGCTGATTATATGCGTCTTACTTTCCTCCCCCAGCAAGACAAAAAGCTCAAACTGCAATCCCGGGAAGAAAAATGTCTCTTTTCCTCCTACACTTTCCATCCTCACCATCACATTCTATCTCTGTCTATCTCTGTCTCTCTCAGCCATCTAGTGCTCTCTTCCCTCTCATTTCTATCCTGTCTTGCAGTCTGTAACCCCCTCACTCCCTTACCAACACCTACATCTTTTGCAGTACATTGCAGAGTACATAGTAATGTATCTGACTGTCCTCAGAGAAGCTCACAATCTAATCCTACCATAGTCATAGTCTAATGTTCTACTATATTATTATTATGTATTTATATATTTATATAGCACTGATATCTTCTGCAGCACATTACAGAGTACATAATCGTGTCACTGACTGTCCTCAGAGGAGCTCACAGTCTAATCCTACCATAGTCATAGTCTAATGTACTACCATATTATTATTATTATTATGTATTTATAGAGCACTGACATCTCCTGCAGCACATTACAGAGTGCATAGTCATGTCACTGACTGTCCTCAGGGGAGCTCACACTCTAATCCTACCATAGTCATAGTCTAATGCCCTACCATATTATTATTATTATGTATTTATATAACACTGACATCTCCTGCAGCACGTTACAGAGTACATAGTCATGTCACTGACTGTCCTCAGAGGAGCTCACACTCTAATCCTACCATAGTCATAGTCTAATGCCCTACCATATTATTATTATGTATTTATAGAGCACTGACATCTTCTTCAGCACTGTACAGAGTACATAGTCATGTCACTGACTGTACTCAGAGGAGCTCACAATCTAATCCTACCACGGTCATAGTCTAATGTCCTCCCATATTATTATTATGTATTTATATAGCACTGACATCTTCTGCAGCATTTTACAGAGTACATAGTCATGTCACTGACTGTCCTCAGAGGAGCTCACATTCTATTCCTACCATAGTCATAGTCTAATGTCCTACCATATTATTATGTATTTATATAGCACTGACATCTTCTGCAGCACATTACAGAGTACATAGTCATGTCACTGACTGTCCTCCAAAGAGCTCACACTCTAATCCTACCATAGTCATAGTCTAATGTCCTACCATATTATTATTATGTATTTATATAGCACTGACATCTTCTGCAGCACATTACAGAGTACATAATCATGTCACTGACTGTACTCAGAGGAGCTTACAATCTAATCCTACCATTGTCATGGTCTAATGTGCTTCCATATTATTGTTATGTATTTATATAGCACTGACCTCTTCTCCTGCAGCACTTTACAGAGTACATAATCATGTCACTGACTGTACTCAGAGGGGCTCACAATCTAATCATATGATTCACAATCAGAGTACCTAGCGGAAACCTATGCAGGCGGGGGGAACATACAAACCGCTTGCTGATGTTGACCTGGCTGGGATTCGAACTGGGGACCCAGCGCTGCAATGTGAGAGAGTTAACCATTAGGTATGTATGTATACATACACACAGCATATCTGTGTCTCTAGGCCCCGCATATGACACTCGCCCCAGGCCCCGCATACTCTAAGGCTGCCTCTGGGTGGACATTACAGATGGCCTGAACTTTTCGAACAATGTATATTTGCGTCTATTTGCAAACATATGGTGTGTTCGACTCGCCCCCTATACATTATAATGGAGCCACAAATTGACCCCTCACCCCAGAGTCAGCAGACACATGGCAGCCAATCAGCTATTCCTCCCACCTGGACTGCCCCCCCTCCCCCCACACACAAATACCTATCAGAAAGCTAGCACAGCAGCCATTTTACACTCTGACTGTGGCTGCTGTGAAGGAGACTAGGGACAGAGCTGTACTGCTATTAGGGAAAGCGTTAGTTAGGCCTGTGTTCTGTGTCCCCAGTAGAGATGGCACGAACGGTTTGCCTGCGAACGGTTTCACAGCGAACTTCGGTTGTTCACGTTCACGGGGAACCACAAACTTTTCCGTAAGTTCGGTTCGCCCCCATAGTGCATCATTAGGGTCAACTTTGACCCTCTACATCACAGTCAGTCAGCTAATCTTGTGATTTTTTTTTTTTTTTTTTTTTTTGTGGGTGTGTCCCACAGACACTTGTGTTGCTTAGACAGCCTTGCTAATTTCTACTGTGTGTGCCACTGCCAGGCTCAGCATATTTAGTGACTACCTGTGTGTGTGACAGGTGCACATTGTAATGCCCATCACTGCATATACCTACCTGTTGTTCACTTCAGTGCACCCACCTACCTACGAGAGCGCACACAGTGTTACTGTGCCTTTCTGGTATCTGTCTGTGTGTTACAGGTGCACATTATAATACCCATCACTGCATATTCCTACCTGTTGCTCACAGTGCACCCACCTACCTACGTGAGTGCACGCAGTGTCACTGTGCCTGTCCGGTACCTGTCTTTTATGACAGATGCACATTTGTAATACCCATCACTGCATATACCTACCTGTTGTTCACTTCAGTGCACCCACCTACCTACGTGAGCGCAGGCAGTGTGATATTCAATACCACCAGTCACTGTACCTGTTCACGGTACATGTGTGTGACAGGTGCACATTTATAATACCCATCACTGCATATATCTACCTGTTGTGTTCAGTGCACCCACCTACCTACGTGAGCGCACACAGTGTCACTGTGCCTGCCCGGTACCTGTCTGTGTGTGACAGGTGCACATTGTAATACCCATCACTGCGTATACCTACCTGTTGTTCCAGCATCTCTGCCTGCATGCCGTATGACTGCCTGCCCCAAGACTAAGTCGCTCCCCGCACAGCATCTCTGCCCGCAGGCCGGTTGACTGCCTTCTCCGCCACCACCAACAGGGTCCAGGACTCCAGTTGGATTCTTGAATGTTTAAGGCCGCTGCTAGCAGTGGCCGCTATAATAATTTTTCTGGTGCTTGTAAATACCTGCCTAATTTTTCTGGCTGCACTGCAGCTGCAACAACAAAACAAAAGGCATGCACATGTGCCAATTCCCCTTCATGATCATTACCTTGCCGCGGTGGAGGGGCTTGCGTATCACAATGAAACAATGACCGACAGCTATATAAGTGTGCTGGGGGGGCGGACTGATCAGCTGGACAGTCACTGTTCTGTCATTCAGCTACCTCAGCCCGGCGACCATATGGGCTAGAAAGCCACCATCACCTGCACTCTTGTCACGGTGCGCACCAGTCCAGCACGGCCATCACTACACAAACAGCTGTTTGCGGTGCGTTACACAGTGAGTTTAGGTGTGTCAGTGTGAAGCAGTATTCTAATTACACTCCCTGATTGATGTATACACATGCAAGATGTTTTAAAGCACTTTAGGCCTGCAATTTAGCATTCAATGTGATTTCTGCCCTTAAAACGCTGCTTTGCGTCAAATCCAGATTTTCCCCCAGGACTTTTGACATCTATCCCACTCATCCATGCAAAAACTCAGATATTAAACCCCTTGAAACATCTTTTCCATCACTTTTCTGGCCAGCATAAGTGTTTCTAGTTTTTAAAGTTCACCTCCCCATTGAAGTCTATTGCGGTTCGCCGAAGTTCACGCGAACCGAACTTTTGTGGAAGTTCGCGAACCCGGTTCGCGAAATGAAAATCGGAGGTTTGGGCCATCTCTAGTCCCCAGTGGAGTTTCTTGCTGCTACAGTACAAATTCCCCATCTACATAACCCCAAGGGCCCTTCTAAAGGTGTGTTTTGATTTTGTGATAATGCTGTTTAGTGTGTCCACACAGTGCCCTTTAGTTGTTGCAGACAGGTGCAGTTAGTGCTTAGTGCTATAGTAGTTCACCCTGTTTTAATTGTTCTTGCTATTGTTATATTGAAAGTTTCGTGTGTCCAGTGCACGTTAGCTGTTGGAGACAGGTCTGTTGATCCCAGTTGTGCACTGACCATAACCCAATAATCCTCCACCACCACTACTGGCATCCAGTATCCACTACTGCCCTCTGTAAAAGGCTTCAGTGCAGAATCAGGGTTTTTTGGGTCAATTAACTGTCATTGAACTACCTCAGCCCAACCACAGGGGTTGGAAAACTCCTATCACCTGCAGTCCTACTAATGTGTGCACAAGCACGGCGGCCACTACACACCACTAGAAAAACATTGCCACCAAGAAGACTAACATTTATGTCCTGGAGGTGTCACCAAAAACAATGATTTGCTCACTTGATGTTATCACTAAAGCTCTTTGCGGTTGTTTGCAGTGCGTTAAAAGCACTTAATTCCACACATTTTTGAATGTGTTTTGATTTCTGCCCTTTAGAGATTAAAATATGACTCTGCGTCAACTACGTAATTTTTGGTGGGACTTTTGACATGCATCCCCCTCCAGCATGATCACTTTTGTGGCCAGAGACAGTCCCTATAGGTTTTGAAATTCACCTGCCCATTAAAGTCTATGGCGTTTCGCCGGTTTGCAAACGTTTGTGGCAAATTCTCATTCCCGAAATGAAAATGTAATGCTCATGACATTACTAGTGGACATGTGAGAGAGTTCGAGCTTTATGGTACATTGCTTTCTTCTGGTATAAAGCTATTTGCTCTTGCACTTTGGTGGGTACCCCGACGATAGCCCTCCTTTCATTGTTGCCGGGCTCCATTAAATTAGCTAAGAGTACTTCCCTCCAGCACATAATAACTGCCGTACACTATTTAGGGCCTGTTTCCACTACACGCAGATTTGATGCAGATTGGATGCAGAAAAACTGACTCCAATGAATGCCTATGGGCCTGTTTCCACTAAGCGCGATTAATCTGATGCAGATTTTCCCATAGACATTCACTGGAGTCAGTTTTTCTGCATCCATTCTGCATCCAATCTGCGTGTAGTGGAAACAGGCCCTAACTGGCTAATCATTGGAAAGCAACTGCAGTCTTTGGTCAGACAGGGCCAACTAAAACTGTCAATGATATAAGAATGGAGGAACTGGAACTGTCTGCCCAGGACAAGTTTGAAAAATTCATGATACAGTGGTCAGTTTGGATTGATTATAGAGAAAATACCCTACATCCAGCCAATGTATTTGCAATTGCTGTTCCCACTGAAACTCTTCCCATTCCACTGACATTTAAACCCTGCAGACTTTTCCCCAGGGAGACTGTTTCTTGGTTGTTCTTGTGAATGACACAGAAGTCCACAATCTCTTCAACAACCATTCTATATATTATGCCACTACTTTGTTACCTTGAAGATTTGTTGATATTGTTATTAACACTGCTCCTCCAGTCGGAGTCCTGATCTTTCTTTCCATCTTTTTTGTTCTCTTGTTTCTCTTTCCTTGCTGATTGTTACTCTTTACAGAATGGTAAATCTTACGTGGGGACTCTTACCACTGTAGTAAAGATGTTGCAATTTTTGCATTAGATGTACACAGTTTTAGTGACATCACCCTGCAAACTGTAATAATGCTATGTTGGTTTGTATTTTGTCATAGACCAGTTTTCCTGGACCTGGTTACTGTTTTTTCACCAAACAGTACTGATTTTGTGAACCAATAAAACTTGATTTACTAAAAATTAAACTGGTCTGAAAATTAGAGGTAACTTTAATTATGGGGCATCCTCAAATTGCAGGTTATCGTTTCCTGCTGCAAATACTTTTGAAGACAACACATCCACTTTGAGAAATTGTCAGAACAAATGAAAATAAAAAACTGATCAATGTGTAAGTGCTACCCATTTTTTTTCCTAGAAGAAAAACAAAAATATATTTGTAATTAAATCTTAATATTTGTTTATTTTCAAAGGTTAAAGAAGTGGACACTATAAATTACACTTTAATCACTTGAACAATGAAGATAACTCCGCTACCTAAATGTGAAATACAAAATATTCCTTTACAAGGTTTTGTAATTTCTGTGGCTTTTTAAAAAGTTATACCGGTATTAGCATTTCCATACTAAGGTATTAAGTAAGAAACTGAATTAATCTTCCCTTTGGAATATCTAATTCTCCCCTTAACTCTGATTCACAGAAGAGCTGGAAACTAATGCAAAGCTTTCATTGAAGCTTCACATCTTGCGACAACAGAAAGACCTCCAGGATACTAATACACTATGGAGCTTTAAGCCTCATGCATTTTGCAAATATGACCTGAAAACACTATCTTGTTTCTTTGAGGTATGAGCACTCAATTTCTTTGAATTTGACTAACTACATGAAGAATGTGGTTGTGATTTTTTTTTCAAGGGAGAGATATAGCCACTGAATGGACTACGTAGGCTTAACTAAAAGCCCTCAGTCTTAGCTACAGATATATGGCACATGAGTGTGCTTTTAATATACATTTCCTATTAATTTATTATTCCTTGAGCTAAAATATTTTCAGTTTTTATTGAATGTTACAGATCAATTCTCTCTATTTTTGGGGCGTTTCATCTGTCAAAATGACCATCCAATTTTGTACATAGAAAAGATGGCTGATTTAACTTTCCCTGAAATATTGTGCACATTTCTGTAATTTCATAAAATTTTGTTAAAATATGAAATTAATCAAAACTAAGGCCCCGTTCACACTTGCGGTTTTGTCAAAACCGCACCGGATGTCCGGACCGCACCGTATCCGGACCAGACCTGATCCGTACGGTTCCTATCCGGATCCGGTCCGGATCCGGTCCGTTTGCATCCGGTTTCCGTGCGGTGTGAACACGGTTGCGGTCCGGATCCGGTTTCTTAAGGAGATAACAACCTGTAAATACCTGGGGTCTGGGAGGTCAGCAGAAGGGTCTGGGGTCATTGTTGGAGACAGGTGGACGTGTGGAGACCATCCGTGGATACAGAGACTGCAGTTGGGACCATGGATCCAGGCATTTTTCGTATACCTGGGAATTCTCTGTTGTTCGCCTCCTCGTTATCAGACTTATATCAGACATGTTGCTGCCTAGAGCTCCAGCATGAAATCGCTGCTGCCCCACTCTGTGAACTCCATGTGGTCCCCATCCAAAATGCATAGGAAGTGGGGTAGAACGTCCGGTTTTTGTAGCCAGTGTGTTGTGCGCTCTCCGGTTCTCATTACTTTGTATTGGCCGGATGGTGCAGTCCGGCTCCGCCCCGGATACGGCTGCCGGAGGAGCCGGACCAAAAAATAGCGCATGTTGGAACGGACGCCGGAGTCCGGATCCGGTCCGGATCCGGTCCGGCTCCGGTCCGGCAGAACGGACGCATGTGAACGGACGCATAGGCTTTCATTGCTATTGCCGTGCATCCGTTCCGTCCGTTCTGCAAGCGGTCCGGCTCCGGCACGGCGATTCCGGACGGCCACCGCTAATGTGAACCGGGCCTTAATGTTAACTGATGAACTGACTTTCGGGTGGTATAAAGAGATTGTAAAAGGGACTTCTTTTAAACTGCCCAGGATCTTAGGGAAGATTCAAGGAACTGTACTTGACATGCTGTACTTGTCTCAGAACTCAACCCAAATTCTTCCACCCTGACCCTAATTATTCTAGAATTAATTCTTCTAACACCAACTCTGCTACCTCTAATCCTAACTTTGCCAACCCTATCTATAATTCTTCTCATTTGAATTATTCTAATCCTAATTCTTTTATCTTTGGATGGCTTGAGATAGCAGAATTAAAGCAAGAAGATTTTAGGCCTAGGATTAGGAGAACTGGGGCAAACAAAATGATGCTTTTTGGAAACAGGTTTATGGTTCGAAATGCTCCAGGCAGTGTTTGGATTTTATTAAAAGTTTCTCCTGCACATTAGACATTTGAATTTTGAAGTCTACAACTGTACATATCTTAAGTTTTTAGATTGTCAGTAATCACATGAGATATAACACCACCTTATCATGGCGGATCAGTGATATGTGCTGGGAATAGTTAGAAAGAATGTTTATGCCAAATCAGTTATTTGCATTAATGCAGGTTGGTCTCTTCTACACCATGTATATAATATTAGTAGAAGTAAACACAAACAGGTGCATTTGTTGTACCATAAAAATGTGTTGTAAGGGCTTGTCTCTACTCATCAGTTTTTCTGTGTGTCAGTGTCTCTGCATGAGTTGTCTGACAGTTTTGCATTGCTGTGATGCTGTCAATTGTTTTTCTAGTTGCTAGTGGTCTGTTGTTAGTCATGGAGAGAATTCGAAGACATAACAACAAAAGTTGTTTAGGTGATACCTTTAATGACTAACTGTACTAGATTTTTCTGAAAGCTTTCAAAACTTTAAGTTTCTTCCTCAGGCATGTTTCAGAACTGTAGTTTTTTTTTCAACAAAAGCCATGAGTGGCCTTGATAATGAACAATTGATGGGACACCTAACAATTCAACTATATAATTACCAATAAGCCAAGCATACATTTTCACTTGTTTATCTTAATTGTTACTCATCTGATTGTAAATTGAAATACAAATTATTTTACAAGATATTTTCTGTATACATAAAAATCTCAATATACATAACAATCTCAATAAAAATAGAATAGGGAAAAAAAAGAAAATGCACACAAAAACTGTGTGGAGACAGGCCCTAAACCACAATTACTCAAATATTGTTCATTTTTACGTGCTTTATAGCTTACTGTATTCATTTAGGTCGTATTAGACAAGGGAAGAAGAGACTCATTGCTGCAGATCAGCAAAAACATGAATCACTGTCCACTGGCACTATTTCATTGCCATGCAAACCCCAATTAATGTTCAGTGCGGTGCCTTAACCTATTGATGTTTTGCATTTAGACCATATTAGACTTTTCAGGGAGGAACTTACTGCATCAGATTTGTATAGACTTCCACATCCACATCATCAACTGTTGCCATGTCATTGTCATGTTCTTTTCTTTACACTGCATTTAGATCATATTAGATCAATCAAGCTAAGAAGAACATATTGATGTCATTTTGTAAAGTGTTATTAAGTATCCACTGTCACCATGTCATTACTATATTTGGATTGTTAGGCTACATTTCGACCATACTAGGCAAATTGGTGGTAAGGGCGGGGGGCGACTGCCATGTATTCAAAAGGTCCAGTTTCATCTTCTCACTGCTGTGTGGAGCTTATCCTAATGAATTTAAACCAAATTAGATTAGGAAGGAAGAAATTATTGCCAGTTAGTTATCTGGGTTGAAAAAAGACATATGTCCATCGAGTTCACCCAGAAAATAAAGTACAACACGAGATTTCTCCCTCACATTTACCTGTTGATCCAGAGGAAGGCAAAAAAGCCTTACAAGCCATGGTCCAATTAGCCCCAAAAGGGAAAGAAATTCCTTCCCGACAGTGTGTCCATTGTGTTTCCCCTCCATTAATGTCATTGTTGTGTTTTTAAAAATATTGCTTTGTGGCTCTGCCTGTCAGGAACTGGCCCCGCGGCATGCCTGCGTATACGGTTCCCGACTGCGGGTTTGACCAGATCAAACGGGGAACAGCCTTATTCAAGCTAAAACAAGGCTGTGACCCCTCAGAACACTTCTCACTGCCACCACTAGCAACCTGCTAGACCCAATCCTCACTCTGATGTCGAGCTACTCGCACTGGCGTTTTCATACGTTGGGTCAGCTATGCGCTTTAGGCCAACGTATGACAAATGCCCCTACACACATGCACAATTGAAATCTTACACTGTAGTGCAGCAAAACCACTAACAGTCATTCCGAACGATACTGTTAGCCACTTTGAGACTTCCCACTCTGCTGTCGAGTGCAGAAGTGCCCCATACACACAATGCAATTACAATTTTATACGGTAGTGTTGCTCAATCATACAATTAGGCATGGACTTATACACAGTTAAACTTCAGTCTCTTCTAGGTTATGAGTGTTAGTTTAGTACAGCAGAAGTCAAACTTATTAAATAACGATTTAATATACCAGGAAAAAAGTGGAACAATGCAGAAAATAATATATACAAAAGATTTACTAAAACAAAGTGAAAGTTACAATGATACACACAAGACAATTTGCAAAAATAAAAGGGAAATAAAAAACGTTACCATCGTAGGTTAGAACGTGGTTGGCGGGAGAACGCCATTTCCGATTCGATCGGGATCATCCCCAGCTATGCACTACCTCCAAGAGAAGATGATCTGTGACTGTCCCAGGCTGAGTTTATATAGTTTTCTGGGTGGCCTGGGGCATGTAATGTTTCGTCCCCAAAACTAACGCAATTTAAAAAGATTGTGACATCACAGTCTGCCGAGCCCCTTGTCACATCTGGGCTAGCTGTGACATGCGAATTTCAAGGCTTTTCCTGTCACACTTTGCAGACTTCAAAGCAATTCAAACACTTCATCTTTCCAGACTGAGTCTGATTGTAGATTTGGTCATATCCTTTCTGTGATATGCAGCTTCAAAGGTTTTTCCTGTCCCAATATTCAGATCATCAAAAAGGACTTCCTCACTCCAGGTGACAATTGATTAAGGCTTCCTCAACATTCCAGCAGGCTGTCATATGTAAATTCCCGAGTTTTTTGTTAGCCTTTGAAGTTCCCTGACTCTGTCCTGATTTGTATATTGGGACAATGGGGCTTCTAATTAGCTCCCTGCTCCCAGAGGAACTGAGGGTAAATGTATTTCACACTGTCAATACTGGCCTTTAGAGATGGCCCAAACCTCCAATTTTTGGTTCGCAAGCTGCAAATATGAACTTCCGCAAAAGTTTGATTCGCGAAAACTTCCGCGGACCGCAATAGACTTCAATGGGGAGGCAAACTTTGAAAACTAGAAGAATTTATGCTGGCCGCAAAAGTGATGGAAAAGATGTTTCAAGTGGTCTAAGACATCGGAGTTTTTGCATGGATGAGTGGGATACATGCCAAAAGATTCGGGGAAAGATCTGGATATGACGCAAAGCAGCGTTTTAAGGGCAGAAATCACATTGCATGCTAAATTGGAGGCCTAAAGTGCTTTAAAACATCTTGCATATGTATTCATCAATAAGGTAGTGTAATT
Organism: Hyperolius riggenbachi; assembly: GCF_040937935.1. NCBI lineage: Eukaryota > Metazoa > Chordata > Amphibia > Anura > Hyperoliidae > Hyperolius > Hyperolius riggenbachi. The sequence goes on from NC_090650.1 coordinate 213,400,832, forward strand.
AGTGTACTGCTTCACACTGACAGACCAAACTCACTGTGTAATGCACCGCAAACAGCTGTTTGTGTAGTAACGGCCGTGCTGGACTTGTGCGCACCATGGCCAGAGTGCAGGCCATGGCAGTTTTCAAGCCCATATAGTTGCTGGGCTGAGGTAGCTCAATGACCGAACAGTGACTGTCCAGCTGATCGAATTTGGTCTGTCCACAATGAAGCAACGACCTTATTATCTTGGGTGGTGTGCCCCCACTCCCCGAGACACTCATATAGCTGTTGGTTATTGCTTCACTGTGATACGCAAGCCCCTTCACTGCGGAAAGGTAATGATCACGAAGGGGAATTGACACATGTACATTCCTTTTGTTTTGTTGTTGCAGCTGCAGTGCAGCCATAAAAAGTAAGCAGGCATGTACACGCACCAGAAACATTATTATAGTGGCCGCTGCTAGCAGCGTCCTTAAAAATTCAGGAATCCGCCTGGAGTCCTAGTGGACCCTGTTGGTGGTGGTGGAGAAGGCAGTCAAGCGGCCTGCAGGCAGAGATGCTGTGTGGGGAGCGACTTAGCCTTTGGGCAGGCAGTCACACGGCGTGCAGGCAGAGATGCTGTGTGTGGGGACTGACTTAGTCTTCGGGCAGGCCTGACCGTGCTTTGCAGACCAGGCATCCGTGGTCAGATGGACCCTTGACCCTACGCTGTGTGCCAGAGATGTCACCACTTGCCTTTTAACACAGTTTAGGTATCGCCTTTTGTCAGAAAAAAATTGCAGCCTGGTATCTTCCCCTGCAGTGTGTGGCTTTGCTTTTGAGTGTTAAGTGGGGTGCCAGAATCAGAGCAGGAGGAGGAAGATATGTCACACTTCCGTGCGGAAGCTGAGAAAGATGAGGTGTTCTGTGTTAAATAGTCAACTACGTCCTGACAATATTGGGGTTTGATGACACGTGCCTTCTTCTGAACACTGTACTTTGGTCGAGGGCCACACAAAATCACAACAGCGTTACCTTGAACAGACCTGCCAGATGCCCCCCCTCTGGCTCTGCCTTTTGTTTTGTCCATATTGGGGGGGGGGGTACGATATGAAAGGTATGCACTGACTTGACTAATACAATGTACGGTTACACAGGTGCAGTGAACAGGTATACAGTGACTGCTGGTACAACAATGTGCGGTTACACAGATGCAGTGATAAGGTTGCAGTGACTGGTATTACACATGTGCAGCTGCCTGTCACACATATACACACAGGTACCCTGAACAGGTGCAATGACTGGTGGTATTAACAATGTGTGCGCTCACGTAGGTATAGGTAGGTAGGTGCACTGAACAGTGAACAGGTGCAGTGATTGGGATTACAAATGTGCAGCTGACTGTCACACACACACACAAACTGCAATGACAGGTGCAATGACTGGTGGTATTAACAATGCATGCGCTCATGTAGGTAGGCGGCTGGACTAAACAGTGAACAGGTGCAGTGATTGGGATTACAAATGTGCAGCTGCCTGTCACACACAGGTAGTCACTGAATGTGCTGGACCTGGCAGTGGCAAAGTAGAAATTAAGGTGCCAAAGGCCAGCTGTGACTGACTGACAGGGCTGTATAGAATGCAAGTGGGGCACACAAAAAAAATAGACCACAAGAACAACATTAGCTCTCAAAAGAGCTGTTGAAGATGAGGAGTGCTTTTTAGCAATAAGTATCAGAAAGAAAGAGCTGTTTGTTTCAATACAGTCTCTTAACTTACGCCATCAGTATGCTTTTGATGGCCTTTGTCACTAACTTCTATCACTGCTTCATATCTGTTTTTGTTTTTAAAAACAACACTTAATTTATATTTTGCCCTTTGTAACTCCATTCAGCTAAAGCTGTTCCATATATTTTCATAAACTTCTTCAACTTTCAAGATTTTTTATAATGCAAATAGAAACTGTCCTCCAATGACATGGTGACCCTGCTTGAACACGCTACCCCTCATTTCTGCTATCTCTTAAAATGTTTATAGATAGATAGATAGAGTATATATATATATATATATATATATATATATATATATATATATATATATATATATATATATATATATATATTTATTTCATCCCACTACAGTGCATCTTTAATATTTATGACTTCTACAGAGATGATGATGATAGATACAACTCCCTCTGTCACCCAAGTCAGTTCACAGCATAGCTCCTTGCTCTTATTAACTTAATTGTGTCATCTATAATATATCTAAATGTCTAGAAATGTCTAAACTGCAAGATCCACTCACAGAGCCAAATCAATCTATACCTTGCTCTGTCGAAGGGTAACAAAGTCTGAAACAGCCACTGTATACACAAGCTAGATTATATGGCTCAGTAAAATGATTAGACTACAGTCATGCTGTACACTAGCAGATCTGTTCTGGGTGTATGCCAACCTTTTCAGGGAAATGTACACATAATTTGCATAGTCACTCACTGAGCACCATCTTGCTCAAATTAAACTGAAGATGTACTTATATCTTCACCACTTAAGCCGATGTGGATGAATATATTTGTCCAGCAGGAGCCGCTTAGTGTTCACTACAGGTGCAGGCTTGTTCCCCACGGCTTTACCAGGGAATCAACTGAGGAAGGGGAATGAGCATTCTCCTGAGCAAACCAAACCCCTGTGAATTAATTAACTTCCCCCCGAATTTCGAGGCATGTTGAGTCATAAAACTGCAAGTAAAAAAATAAAATAAAAGAAAGATTGTACACTTCCTGGTGACCTTCAGGAGAGTGTACAACACCATCTAGTGGGCAAGTTAAAATAATGAAAAAAGTAATACATTTAATTAATACATTTAATATTTATTAAAACCCTATTAAACTCACCACCTTCCCCGTAGCTGCAAAACATAAACACATGTAAAAAAAAATGAGAGTTTAAAAAAAAAAACAATAAATAGTTACTTTAGGGACTGAACTTTTTTTTTTAATATGTATGCTGTGAGAGCATATTACTGTTATTTTTTGCCTTTTTGGGCTTGTAAGTAGTGATGGAAGCAAAACTGAAAAAACTTCACCTTTACTTCCAAATAAAACATTGTCGCCATACACTGTACTATGGAAATATTTTAAATGTTGCAATAACTGGGACAAATAGGCAAATAAGATATGTGGATTATTATTACCCTTAAAATGCATTTAGAATAAAATAATTCTTAGCAAAATGTACCTCTTCCCCCCCCCCCCCCCAAGAAAGCTTAATTGGTGGAGAAAAAAATAATATATATCATTTAGGGGTAAGTAGTGATAAAATCATTGGTGAACAAATGGAAGTAGCGCTGACAGGGAAAAATTGCTCCCGCCCTTTAGGTGAAAACACCTGTGGGCTGAAGTGGTTAAAAAAGAAAAAAAAAAGAAAACAAATAAAGACAACAACTAACTTTCTTAAGGACCTTATGTCCTACATGTTTTTTTTTGTTGGTGCTGTTGTCTGGTCTGTGGGTCAATTAAAAGTGTATACCCATATGCTCAAGGGCTGAATTTGTATTTTAACCACTTCAGGATCACAGGTTTTTCCCCTTTAAAAACCAAAACAACTTTCACATTTCAGCGCTCCTCCCATTCATTCAGCGATAACTTTATTGTTACTTATCACACTGAAATCTATATATTGTTTTTTTCTCTAATTATCATCCGGGACAACCTGAGATCCGGTCCCGCCCCGGATCTGTGGAAACACAATCAACCAAGAAGATTAAAAGCCCCCGCCCTCCCATACTCCTCAGTTCATCTGTGTTTCCGCGCGGAAACACGCTAAGAAGCAAAGCTCCTGATTTTTTTTGTTTTTTGGTACTCACCAAAGGGTGAGTCAGGCGATTGGAGGTTCAGTGGCAAAGTGTTACAGGAGGTGACACAGGCCGCGGCCTCCGAAACAGGCAGTGTGCGTCCTCTGATGTGGTTTTGGTCGCCACACTGCTCCTCTTCCATCCGGACGCCGGCTCTGCAAGGCGCATCCGCGTCTGGAGGCGGCACCCTGTGAGGTCAGACGCGGAGGGCGTAAGCGTACTGACGTCACGAGGCCGCGGAAGGGGCGGAACGGAGAGTCAGGAAGTGAAACAGGCGTGCTCCTGGCGTTCTCCGTCTCAAAGGCCTGCAGGCAGCAGTGGCACTGGCGGTGAGGCAGCGATCAGCAACATGTCTCAACCGCAGAAGGGGGAACAGCCTCAGCAGCAGCGTGACACGGAGGTTCCAAGCCCCGCTTCTAAAGCCACTTCGCATGGGCAACCATCAGGTTCTATAGTGGTGAGTCCTCCAGTTGGAGGGAGTTGTTTCTGCCATGTTTTCCTTCTGATGGTGTCTCAGTATTTTGTCATCTCTTGTGTTTTTCAGGCAAAAACTGAGTCAAAAAATGCTCCACCTAAATATAAGAGATGTGGCCTATGTAATACTAAGATATCTTTAGAGGCCCCTAGGAATATATGTCAAAATTGTACAGAGTCCATTGTAGCTTCCCAGACTTCCAATATTTTAAAGGAGGTTATGGAATCTGTTAATAAAAACATGCAGGAGACTCTGGATAAATTTAAAGAATCTTTTGTACAACCTCCTCCTGCTGAATCCCTTCCGGGACCTTCTAACAGAGGGTTTTCGCATTTCTCCATTCCTGCGGATACACTTGCAGCCGAGGAAGAGGGAGATCAGGGAGAGGAGGAGGAGGAGGAAGAGGGGGCACTTTCTGAGACTAGGTCTCAGGAGGAGGATCAACCCCTATCTGAGAACTCAGATAGTGAAGTGATTGTTAAGACCCCTAGATTTTTATTTTCTCCGGAGGAATCTTCTGAGTTATTAAAAGCGGTCTATACTACAGAACAGATTAATGAACCTATCCCAGATGTTACCCCTCAGGACCAGGTTTATTCAGGATTGGGGCAATCAATGGGTAGAGTTTTTCCCATCCACAAAACCTTGCAAGAAATTATTTCTTCCCAGTGGCAAAATCCTGAGAGGCCCCTTTTTATTCCCAAATCGGCCAAGAGAAAGTATCCCTTTGCTCAGGCGGAAATTGAAAAATTAACTAAATGCCCAAAGCTTGATGCTTCCCTGTCAAAGTATTCGAAAGATTCCGACCTATCTTTTGAGGACACTGGTGTCCTCAAAGATGTGATGGATAGGAAAGTAGATTCACTGCTAAAGAAAGCCTGGGAGTCAGCAGCCTTTGGGTTCATTCCAGATATTTCGGCAACATGTATCTCTAGGAATCTGAGAATCTGGATGGATAATTTGATTGATCAGATTTCTAAGGGCGCTCCTTTAAAGGATTATGCGTCATCCCTTCCTGTGGTCCTTAGGGCAGTGGCTTTTTTAGCGGACGCAGTCACGGAACTTATCAGAGTGTCGGCCCGTACTACCGCTCTGGTGAATTCGGCGAGACGGGCCGTGTGGCTAAAGACCTGGGAGGGAGATCAAACTTCAAAAAATAGACTTTGTTCTATCCCCTTTGAAGGTAATTTACTCTTTGGGCCGGGCTTGGATGATGTTTTATCCCGCTCGGCGGAAAAAGGGAAACAATTTCCAAGTAAAAAGAAGGTGGTTAAAGGTAAGAAACCGTTTCTGTCTCTAAAGCAAGTCTCCTCTCAGGGAGGGAATCGGAATGTGCAGAGGAAGTGGTCCTTTCCGAGAGGAAGGGGGAGAGGGGGTTTCGCTCTTGGTAAGACCGAACCCTCCAAATCTAAGAAATGACAGTCTGCCCGTGGGGGGAAGATTGATTTATTTTCGATCGGAATGGGAGAGATTGAATCCCGATCCGTTTGTATTGCAGATTATAAGACAGGGTTACCGACTTCAATTTGCCAGTTCCCCCCCTCAAAGGAAGTTTGTAAACCCGACTCCAAGAGATCCGGAAAAAGCCCGGGGTCTCGAATTGGAGATTCAGAAATTATTGGAAAAAAGAGTAATTGTACCGGTACCCCAGGAAGAGGTATTCCAGGGGTACTATTCTCATGTCTTTTTGGTAAGGAAAGCCAACGGAGAGTTCCGGTTTATTCTGAACCTGAAATCTCTCAACCCATTCTTAATATACAAGAGATTCAGAATGGAAAGCATTTATTCGGTGAAAGCCCTATTGAAAGGCAAAGAGTTCTTTGCATCAATAGATCTTCGAGACGCGTACTTGCACATCCCTATTTTTTCTGCCCATCAAAAATATTTGAGATTTGCAATAAAGACAGAATCTCGGATTCGTCACTTTCAGTTTCAGGCAATGCCCTTCGGAATTGCGACAGCACCCCGCATATTCACGAAGGTCCTGGCAGAAGTAATGAAAACTTTAAGAATTCAGGGTATCTCGATTGTTCCATACTTGGACGATCTTCTAATAGTCGCAGAATCAGAAGATCTCCTCATAACCCACAGAGACATTGTAATCAAGACCCTCTCTCAGGTCGGATGGATTATAAATTACGAGAAGTCAGCCCTCTCTCCAGTACAGGAAATCATATTTTTGGGTTACAAAATAGATTCAGTGGTAAAAAAGATTTTTTTACCTTCAGAGAAAATTGTAAAGATCCAGTCGGAAGTAGAAAGTATGATGGGTCAGGAGATGTCTTCTCTCCGATTGATCATGCGAATTCTAGGCCTATTCTCAGCAGCCATCCCAGCAGTCACTTGGGCCCAGTCACACAGCAGGGTGCTGCAAGCATTACTGTTGACAAATTGGGACAAATCCAGGGAATCCCTGGACCTACTAATCCCTATTCCAGACACAGTAAAGGACAGTCTAGGCTGGTGGATGGAGGCGCAGAACCTGGACAAGGGGAGATTCTGGAGGCAGAGCAACCCAATAAAGATCTTTACAGACGCGAGTTCCTGGGGTTGGGGGGCGACAGCGCTGGGCAATCTGGCCCAGGGGAATTGGTCATCCTCAATAAGAAAGAAATCGTCCAACTTCAGGGAACTGATGGCAGTTCAGGAGGCTCTTCTATCCTTTCAATCTCTGATAGAAGGCAATCATGTCTTAATATTTTCTGACAACATCACGACGGTGGCATATCTATCAAAACAGGGGGGCACGAGATCAAGAGATCTGATGTCCCTTTGTGCAGAAATCTTAAACTGGATAGAACCTCGAGTTCTATCTTTATCCGCGGTTCACATAAAAGGCGCCCTCAACATAGAGGCGGATTTTTTGAGCCGACAGGAGATAAACCATTCGGAGTGGGAGCTTCATTCGGAGGTCTTCCGAATGGTAACGCAAAGGTTTGGAGTGCCAGAGGTAGATCTGTTTGCATCCCCACGGAATGCAAAAGTGAAGCCTTTTTACTCTCTCCACAAAAGCCAGGAGTCGTTGGGGTTGGACGCGCTAAGTCTTGCCTGGGAATTCAACCTATGCTACGCATTCCCTCCGATAGTACTTCTTCCGCAAGTGTTGGTAAAACTTCAAAGAGAAAAAGTCAGGTTAATTTTGATAGCGCCTCAATGGCCAAAGAGGCCTTGGTACGCGACTCTACTAAGATTGTCAATAGAGCCACCTTTTCCTCTACCGGTTCGCCCGGACCTTCTAATTCAAGGCCCACTGATTCACCCCAGTCCACAATTATTCAAACTGGCAGCCTGGATCCTGAGAGGGTGATAATGAGAAACAAGGGACTTTCGGAAAAAGTTATTGAGACTATTATGAAATGTAGAAAGCCGGTAACTCAGAAGATATACCGTAAGGTTTGGAAGGTATATACAGCTTGGTGTGAATCGCGTTCAAGAAGTCAGACTTTGACTAGTTCTGTCCTGGAGTTCCTCCAGGATGGATTCGATATGAAACTAGCACCTAGTACCCTTAAGGTTCAGTGTTCAGCCTTATCCATTCTTCTAGATAGACACCTTGCACAGGAAGAATTAGTAAAGAATTTCTTTAAAGCCCTACAGAGATCTTCTCCACTTCCACATAAGATTTTTCCCCAATGGGACTTATCTTTAGTTCTCAACGGCCTAATCAAAGCTCCTTTCGAACCAATTCAGGAAATCGATATAAAGTTTTTAACGTACAAATTAGCATTTCTGATCGCCATAACGTCGGCTAGACGTTTAAGCGATCTACAAGCCTTATCTATCAAGGACCTGTTTTTGGTAATTTGTCCGGATAGCGTAAGGCTTAGATTAGATCCTGCTTATCTGCCGAAGGTAGCTTCTACCTTTCACAGATCGCAGGAAATTGTCCTTCCTTCCTTCTGTTCCAAACCTTTGGGACCAAAGGAAGAAAGTTATCACTGTCTAGATGTCAGAAGAATTATATTAGTCTATCTCTCTAGAACTAGGGAATTCAGGAAATCAAATAATCTGTTAGTATTATTTGCAGGAAAGAATAGGGGGCAGCAAGCTTCCAGACATACTATTGCTAGATGGATCAGATTAACCATAGGGACAGCTTATGAGGGGAGTAACTGTACGGTACCATCTAACATCACGGCTCATTCTACCCGTTCCTTATCGACTTCTTGGGCAGAGAGAGCGGGAGCCACCATTCAGCAAATTTGTCAAGCGGCAACTTGGTCCAGCGCATCTACCTTTATCAAACACTACAGAGTGGATGTATTATCACAGCAGGATCAGTCGTTTGGCAGAAAGGTGCTTCAGGCAGTGGTCCCTCCCTAGGTGAGTCTTTTTTGGTTCAAAAAGACTTCTTGACTATCTCTCAGGTTGTCCCGGATGATAATTAGAGAAAGACTCCTATTAGACCTACCGGTAATGGAGTTTCTGATTGTCATCCGGGACAACGCCTATAACCCTTTCCCTTCGCCTGTTGCGCACCTATCTTGTAATATACAGGTCACTGGGGGGTTTTTTATTAGTCACAAGGACGTTCCTCTCTACATCTTGGTGTTTCTGGGCTTGTTTACTTTCAGACGCACTGAGGAGTATGGGAGGGCGGGGGCTTTTAATCTTCTTGGTTGATTGTGTTTCCACAGATCCGGGGCGGGACCGGATCTCAGGTTGTCCCGGATGACAATCAGAAACTCCATTACCGGTAGGTCTAATAGGAGTCTTTCGCCACAAATTATGCTTTCTTTGGGTGGTAGTTTTTGTTCTGAATTATTTTATTTTATATGCAGTGTAAAGGGAATAATAAGGAAAAAAGAAAAAAAATGATTATTTCTCAGTTTTCAGCCATTATAGTTTGAAAATAAAATGTGCTTTGGCACATAAAACCCACACATCTTATTTGCCCATTTGTCCGGTTTATTACAACGTTTAAATTGTGTCCCTAGTACAATGTTTGGTGATAATATTTTAACTGGAAATGAAGGAGCATTTTTCCATTTAGGGATTTTTAATACTTGTTCACTTATTACAAGAACTTTCTTTGAAAAAATATACTCATGACATCCATATTACAAAAGTCCCTAAGGTATCTATTTATGTAAAAAAATTAAATGATGTAATTTTTTTATTTTTTTTAACAAGTGTTTTATTTCTGTAACTGTGGGGCAGGGTTGGAAGGGGTTAAAAGTAATAAAATAAAATAAAAAAATAATAATAAACTTGCTATGGAAAACAGTATAGTGGCATAAATAGGTGTATTTTACTTTTTGGCCACAAGATGGTGCTATTGAGACCGTGTTTCTATTAATAGAACACAGCCGAACACGGAAGTGTCGGGTCTGAGAGCTTATGCGACGTTAACAAGCTCTGCGAAGACGGAACGGTGATCGGGATTGAGAATCAAAAGATTCTCACATCCTGATCACAGATGGAGGGAGCTGCGACGGTGGATCGGCGGAAACCAGCACGGGGATCGTGAATGCGACGGTAAGGCAGCAGTACGCATATCTATGCCCCTGATCCGCACGTGAAGTTTAAAGGGGCGTGGATATGCGTACCAAGGATCCTAAAGTGGTTAATTCCCAAGACAGCTATTTGTATTTGTGCCATTGCATTTTGGTGTGTCTTCCAGGGAAATAAAGTGCCCTTCAGTACAGGCTAATAGCTAATTTCTCAGATGATTTTAAAAAATAAAACCCCCTACACTTTTGTAAAACCAGTTAATTCAGCATTTCATTTATTTAGACAAATTTTACTCTGGACACTAATACTGAATACTTTTCCAGCATACTGCTTAGAGTAGATCATATACTACAGACAGTAATATTTAGCCTACGTGTACCACCTGTTACACTATTAGCGTGTTGCTAATAGTGTAACAGGTGGTACACATAGGCTAAATATCACTATCACTATCGTATTGATAGCAATGCTTGCATTATCCCGGTAATGTGTGTAGCGCTAATAGTGTGGTGGGGCTCCCTTGGAATTAGCAAAATTGCTATGCGCTGGCCTTTTGCGCATCAAGCTCATTATGTGTAATCTCTTGTGATAAGCAGATGAAATGTTTATTATCGCAGACAAAAAGCCTCCCTAGTGTAGCAGAATTTTTTATAAAACCATCTCCTGTTTCTGTCATGCAAATTGTGAAATCAGTAGACACACCTTCCAGTTTTATCACTTAATTTATATGTTGTTATTGAAGCACCTTCATAGTTAGAAACACCTTTGGGTGATTGCTAAATTGAGATTAAAGCACTGACTAGCAAGGTTTCTCTCTCCAGTGGCCCTATGCAATTCACTTTTTCACCTGACTTTTCTCCTAGGAGATCATTTTTCTTCTTCGATTTAAAAGAACTTTTCATCACTTTTCAACTAAACAAAAAGTACCAAAAAGTAGGTGAAAAGATACTATCAAAGTTATTTTGAGTATTTTCTTGCTTTCTGGTGGCTTAAAAGGCATTTTATTGACAAGTTTAAAAATATCACCAAGGAGAAAACTCAGATGAAAAAGTGAATTACATATGGTCCCAGGACCCATATACAATTCACCTTTTCACCTAAGTTTTCTCCTGGGAGGTAATTTTTCATCTTCAATTTATAACAACTTTTTAGCACTTTGCAATGGAAAAAGTACCCAAAAGTTGGTGAAAAAGTACTATCAAAATTATTTTGCGTATTTGTTTTCTTGCTTGTTGTTCAAGGGGCATTTTATTGACAAATTTGAAAATTCACCTAGGAGAAAACTCAGGTGAAAAAGTGAATTGCATATGGCCCCCAGGGCCCATATGCAATTCACTTTTTCACCTGAGTTTTCTCCTAGGAGAAAAAAAAATCATCTTTGATTTAAAATAACTTTTTTAGCATTTTGCAATGGGAAAAAGTATCAGTAAGTAGGTAAAAAGTACTAGCAAATGTTTTTAACCTTTTTTTTGCTTGCAAGTGGTTTAAAAAGGCAATTATTGACAAGTTTAAAAATATCACCTAGGCCTAGGAAAAAAACTAGGGTGAAAAAGTGAATTGCATATGGTCCCAGGTGTCAGTGACTTAGCAGTAACTAAAGGCTCATACACATGTCCAACTTAATGCACAACCAACAGCACAACATGTCCGACCAAACAACATGTTATTTACCTGACATGTACGTACACACATGCCAACCAACTAAACACCAACTCACTTAAATACTATGGGCTCGATTCACTAAAGGGTACTAAGTGTTAGCACGGCAGTGAAAAGCCGCTTTGCACGTGTGCAAACTACTTAGCACCCAAGTTTGCACGTGCAAACTACTTAGCACCCAAGTTTGCAAGTGCAAAGCCTATACACTCGAGTTAGCACATGAAAAGCCTTTACACTCGAGTTAGCACATGCAAAGCCTTTACACTCGAGTTTGCACGTACAAAGCCTTTACACGTGATAACTGAGTTATCACGCTTTAGTGAATCGAGCCCTATGTGTGTAAGCTAAATGACAAACTTTGTCTGCATTCAACAACAATAAAGTTGTTCAAAAGACTTGTACACATAGGGCCCGTTCAGATCAAAAATGCGGATGGCCATGCGTGCGGAACGCATGCGGACCGCAACGCGTACGAACGCACGCCATCCGCGTTTGTGTGCGTTGCGTGGCTGATCCCATCACTGAAAAGTGAATGAGACAGCCGCGCGTTTTGACAAAATCTGCGTGCAGCATGCGTTCCCGGACCGCACAGGTCCGGAACGCATGCAGTGTGAACATCAGACAGTGCACTCTATGCACTGTCTGATGCCGTGCGTGTCTGCCTCCTGCACGCGTTTCCAAAACGCGGCTGGAAACGCGTGCAGTCTGAACGGGCCCTCATTCCAACCTGCCTGATAGTTGGTCAGATTGATCCACTGGTTGAATCTGGAAAATGACCTGTTATCAGTTGGTCATCTGGTTGTTTGTCAGCCGTACACACGCTCAACTTATCTTCCAACAGACAGAAGATAGTTGGACCGATTGTTGGTAGGTGTGTATGAGCAAGAAAGTCAATCAGAGGTTATGTTTAACACTGACAGCCCACCCCTTAAGCTAACTACACACGGACCAACCGGCAGCCTGATTATCATCTGACTTTAGTCTGTTGGATGATAATCAGGCATGTGAATGCGTGCAAACAACTTGACATGCAACTGATAACAGGCGATTTGCCTGATCCAACTGTCTGATCTATTTTGGTCTGATATCATGCAGTTGGTGCATGTGTACAAGTTGTTAGAGATGGCCCGAATGGTTCCAGGCGAACTTGGGTGGCTCGCGTTCGCATGCGATCGCGAACTTTCCCGGAAGTTCGATTCGCCCCCATAGTGCGCCATTAAGGTCAACTTTGACCCTCTACATCACAGTCAGCAGGCACATTGTAGCCAATCAGGCTGCACTCACTTCTGGAGCCACTCCCCCCCTTATATAAGGCAGGGAGCGCCGGCCATTACACTCACTCGTGTGCCTGCTATAGTGAGAGAAGGGCAAGCTGCTGCAGACTTTTTCTCCTAGGGAAAGATTAGTTAGGCTCTTGGCTTGTTAGCTTGCTCCTGGCTGATTCTTATTGCTATAATAGCACCCCACAACAGCTCTTTTGGGAGCTAATCTTGTTCTTGTGATCTATTTTTTTTTCTGTGTGTCCCACTGACACTTGTGTTGCATAGACAGCTTTTGTAATTCATACTGTGTGTGTGCCACTGCCCGGCCCAGCACATTCAGTGACTACCTGTGTGTGTGATAGGCAACTGCACATTGTAATACCCATTACTGCATATACCAAGCTGTTGTGTTGAGTGAACCCACCTCATCACTGCATATACCTACCTTTTGTGTTGAGTGAACCCAACTCATCACTGCATATACCTAGCTGTTCTGTTCAGTGAACCCACCTCATCACTGCATATACTTACCTAGCTGTTGTGTTCAGTGAACCCACCTCATCACTGCATATACTTACCTAGCTGTTGTGTTCAGTGAATCCACCTCATCACTGCATATACTTACCTACCTTTCATGTTGAGTGAACCCACCTCATCACTGCATATACCTAGCTGTTGTGTTGAGTGAACCTACCTCATCACTGCATATACCTAGCTGTTTTGTTCAGTGAACCCACCACATCACTGCATATACGTACCTACATTTTGTGTTGAGTGAACCCACCTCATCACTGCATATACTTACCTAGCTGTTGTGTTCAGTGAATCCACCTCATCACTGCATATACTTACCTACCTTTCATGTTGAGTGAACCCACCTCATCACTGCATATACCTAGCTGTTGTGTCGTGTGAACCCACCTCATCACTGCATATACTTATCTAGCTGTTGTGTTCAGTGAACCTACCTCATCACTGCATATACGTACCTACATTTTGTGTTGAGTGAACCCACCTCATCACTGCATATACATAGCTGTTGTGCTGAGTGAACCCACCTCATCACTGCATATACCTAGCTGCTGTGTTCAGTGAATCCACCCACCTACGTGAGTGCATGCAGTGTGATATACCACTCTGTGCATACCTGTTAACTGCTGCACCTGTATGACTGCACTTTGTATTAGTCAAATCAGTGCATACCTTTCACTTCACCACCCCCCCCCCCCCCCCCCGATATGGACAAAATGTACAAAACAGGTAGAGGAAGAGGTAGAGGCAGACCCAGAGGAAGGCCACCCAGCACTGGCAGGTCTGTGCGAGGTCATGTTGATGTGATTTCGTGCGGCCCTGGCCCAAAGTGCAGTGCTCAGAAGAAGGCACGCCCCATCACCTCCCAAGATTGTGAGGACGTGAATGACTATTTAACACAGAACACCTCATCTTCCGCAGCCACCAGCGCTACTACAAGCACCACATCCGCTGCATTTGACACTTAGCTGGAGTTATTTGGTGGTGAAATCACAGATCCACTACTGCTACAAGATGAAGGCACTAAGCAAGTTACACCACCTCATATGTCTGAGTTAGGTGCCGACACCATGGACATAACGTGTGAGGAGGATGATGATGAAGTACCTGCTGTTGGTGCAGTTTTGGAGTTGTCTGAGGCAAGCGAAGCTGGGCAGGATGATTATGATGACGATGATATGGATCCCACATGGGTTCCTAAGAGACAAGATGACCAAGGGACAGCTCAAAGGGGGAGTCAGAGAGGAGTATGAGGAGACGAGTTGCTGAAAGAAGCAGGGGGAGCTTGTTGTCAGAAACAGCTGGTGGCAGTGTCCGGCGCCATTTATCGCCACCTATGGGCAGCCAGCCAACATGCCCTTCAACGTCAGCTGCTGAGGCCACCATAGTGCCCACACACCAGGGTGGCTCAGCGGTGTGGACATTTTTTAATGTCGAAGTAAAGCCATCTGTTCTCTCTGTCTCCAAAAATTGAGCCGTGGAAAGGCCAACACTCACGTAGGGACAAGTGCCTTACGAAGGCACATGGAGAAAAGGCACAAACTGCAATGGGAAGAGCACCTGAGCAAAAGCAGCACACAAAAGAAAAGCCACCCTCCTTCTCCTCTTCCTCCTTCAGGTGCAGCATCTTCAGCCGCTTTCTCACTTGCACCTTCACAGCTACCCTCTTCCACTCCGCCTCTGCCCTTGAGCGGTTCCTGCTCCTCTGCCCACAGCAGCCAGGTGTCCATGAAGGAAATCTTTGAGCGGAAGAAGCCAATTTCTGCCAGTCACTCCCTTGCGTGGCGTCTGACAGCTGGCGTGGCGGAACTATTAGCTCGCCAGTTGTTACCACACAAGCTGGTGGACTCTGAGGCTTTCCGTAAATTTGTGGCCATTGGGACACTGCAGTGGAAGATGCCGGGCCGCAATTATTTCTCTAAAAAGGCGATACTCAAACTGTACCGTGAAGTAGAGAGGCAAGTGGTGTCATATCTGGCACACAGCGTTGGGTCAAGGGTCCACCTGACCACCGATGCCTGGTCTGACCAGCACGGTCAGGGTCGCTACATTACTTACACAGCCCATTGGGTCAACTGGTGAACGATGGCAAGCAGGGAGTACGTGGCTGTGCAGCGGAACAACTTGTGACACCTCCACGGCTTTCCGGCAGGCCTCCTGCCACCTCCTCTCCTCCTGCTACATCCTCTTCACTGTCATCCTCCTCCTCCTCCTTGGCTGAGTGGCAGTTCAACTCTACTGGTGCTGCCATCTCCTCTCCAGCTACACAGCCCCATCTCCCCAGAGCCTATGCTGCATGCCAGGTACGACGGTGTCACTCCATCTTAGACATGTCTTGCCTTAAAGTGGAGAGTCACACTGGAGCAGCTCTCCTGGCTGCTCTTAACAAACAGGTGGATCAGTGGCTGACCCCGCACCAGCTGGAAATCGGCAACGTGGTGTGTGACAACGGCAGCAATCTCCTTTCCGCTTTGAATTTGGGAAAGCTGACACATGTACCCTGCATGGCACATGTGCTGAATCTAGTCGTTTAAAGATTTGTGTCAAAGTACCCAGGCTTAGCGAACGTCCTGAAGCAGGCCAGGAAGTTGTGTGGGCATTTCAGGTGGTCTTACACGGCGATGGCATGCTTTGCGGACATTCAGAAGAGGAGCAACTTGCCGGTGAGACGCTTGATATGTGATAGCCCGACTCGCTGGAATTCAACCCTGCTCATGGTCTCTCACCTGCTAGAACAGGAGAAAGCCGTCTCCCAGTACCTGTACAATTACAGTAGAAGGACACAATCTGGGGAGATGGGGATGTTCTGGCCACCGAACTGGACACTGATGCGAAATGCATGCAGGCTCATGCAGCCATTTGAGGAGGTGACCAACCTGGTGAGTTGCAGTGAAGGCACCATCAGCGACTTGATTCCCTACGTTTACATCCTGGAGCGTGCCGTGCATAGAGTGGTGGATAAAGCTGTGGAGGAGCGTGAAGAGGAACAGTTATGGCAGGAAGCATTGTGGGATCAATTCACATCAGAACCAGATGTTTCCTCAACACCTGCGGCAGCACAGAGGGGGGAGGAGGAGGAAGAAGAGTCGTGTGGGGAAGAAGAGGAGTCAGACTCGGATGATGAGGAAGGAGTCTCTGTGGAGGAGGATGAGGCGGCAGCAGAAAAACAACCGCAACAGGCATCGCAGGGGGCTTGTGCTATTAAATCCCGTGGTATTGTTCGTGCCTGGGGGGAGGAAGAAGACTTACATGACGTAACTGAGGAAGAGCAAGAGGAGATGTATAGTACGTCTGGATCCAACTTTGTGCAGATGGCATCTTTCATGCTGTCCAGCCTGTTGAGGGACCTCCGTATAAAAAAACTCAAGGGGAATGAGCTGTACTGGGTGGCCACGATACTAGACCCTCGGTATAGGCACAAAGTGGTGGATATGTTACCAACTCACCAGAAGGCAGAAAGGATGCAGCACATGCAGAACAAGCTGGCAACTATGCTTTACAATGCGTTTAAGGGTGATGTCACACCACAACACAAAGGTACCACTGCCAGTAATCCTCCTCCCATGCCCACGCAGGCAAGGACAGGACGCTCCAGCGATCTCATGGTGATGTCGGACATGCGGACATTGTTTAGTACAACGCCTCATCTTAGCCATTCTGGATCCACCCTCCACTGCCTGGACCAGCAGGTAGCTGACTACCTGGCCTTGAATGTGGATGTAGACACTGTGAGCAGCGATGATGAACCCTTGGACTACTGGGTGTGCAGGCTTGACCTGTGGCCAGAGCTGTCCCAATTTGCCATCCAACTTCTGTCTTGCCCTGCCGCAAGCGTCCTGTCAGAAAGGACCTTCAGCGCAGCTGGAGGCATTGTCACTGAGAGGATAAGTCGCCTAATTCACAAAAGTGTTCAGTACCTCACCTTTATCAAAATGAAGGAGGCATGGATCCCGGATGGCTACTGCCCGCCCCAAGACTAAGTCAGTCCCCACACACAGCATCTCTGCCTGCACGCAATGTGACTGACTGCCTGCCCCAAGACTAAGTCGCTCCCCACAGCATCTCTGCCCACAGGCCACTTCACTGCCTTCTCTGCCACCACCAACAGGTTCCAGGACTCCAGGCGGATTCCTACGTTTTTAAGGCCGCTGCTAGCAGCGGCCGCTATACTAATGTTTCTGGTGCGTGTACATGCCTGCCTAATTTCTCTGGCTGCACTGCAGCTGCAACAACAAAACAAAAGGCATGTACATGTGCCCATTCCCCTTTGTGATCATTACCTTGCCGCGGTGAAGGGGCTTGCGTATCACAATGAAGTAATAACCGCCGGCTATATGAGTGTCTCGGGGGGTGGCACACCAAAGATAATAAGGTCGTTGCTTCATTGTGGACAGACTAAATTTGATCAGCTAGACAGTCACTGTTGTTCTATCATTGAGCTACCACAGCCCGGCAACCAAATGGGCTTGAAAACCACCACGGCCTGCACTCTCGCCATGGTGCGCACCAGTCCAGCAAGGCCGTCACTACACAATCAGCTGTTTGCGGTGCGTTACACAGTGAGTTTGGTGTGTCAGTGTGAAGCAGTACTCTTATTACACTCCCTGATTGATGTATACACATGCAAGATGTTTTAAAGCACTTTAGGCTTGCAATTTAGCATTCAATGTGATTTCTGCCCTTATAACGCTGCTTTGCGTCCAATCCGGATTTTTCCCCGGGACTTTTGGCGTGCATCCCACTCTGCCATGCCCCCCTCAAGCTGTTAGACCCCTTGAAACATCTTTTCCATCCCTTTTGTGGACAGCATAAATTTTTCTAGTTTTCAAAGTTCGCCTCCCCATTGAAGTCTATTGCGGTTCGCGAAAGTTTGCGCGAACCGAACTTTCGTGGGAGGTTTGCGAACCCAGTTCGCGAACCGAAAAATGGAGGTTCAGGCCATCTCTACTAATTAACAGTTTAATTATTTAAAGATTGCTAATGAATACCTGAGAAAAGTAATATAATATCTGGTTTATAAAGCTAATTTATAAAGCTTTTAACCTTTTTAAACAACAATACACTAAATTTCAATGCAGATTACATTTTGCAATAAATATTTCAAGTTATATTAATAACATATAATAAAAACATAGTTTTTAGGATATTTCTGCACAACAAACATTTTGATTATAACAGTAGCTTTCAAAATGTTATAGACATCAAATTATCAACATAATAATTATTTTTAAAGTATTGTTGGGATCTGTTTTCTCCTTTCCTGAGGTAAAGCTGATCTGAACACTGATCACAATTTTTCTGCCATGATTATTAATTTGAAGTTTGACTTGCAATATTACCAGCTTTGGATATTTAGGGCTTGATTCACTAACCGGCACTAAGCCGGTTAGTGTGCCTTATCACTTAGTGGGCACAAACTACAGCGCTAACCTTATCTGAGGTTAGTGTGCCTTATCTGCAGTTTGCGATGTAGCTTTGTCCATGTTTTAGTGTGCACAAAGTTATTTAGTGTGCACAAAGCTACTTAAGGCACACTAACTCAGATAAGGCACACTAACTCAGATGAGGCACACTAACTTCAGATAAGGCACACTAACCGGCTTAGCGCCGGAAAACTCTTTTTTACTCCGGCACTAACACTTAGTGCCGGTTAGTGAATCAAGCCCTTATTGTCTTAACAGTAATGCCATGGTTCAAACCTAAATACTAAATCAAAGAGAATGAAATATTACTGTCATGATCGGTGTCAGCACGCAGAGAGAATCTGATTATTGGCGATCTGCAGTATCACCAAAAATGCAGATGTATACCCGATTATTGATGATCTGCAGTATCACCGATAATCCGATATATTGCTAACCTCTGGACACCAGCAAAACAACACAATAAAGACAGTAATATATCAGAAAGTGTGGAAATGTCCACCACACGGCAATTCCTCAGAGGTGTGGTTACCTCTGAATGGGAACACTGTGAGTGAGATCCTCTAACCAGGCAGAGTGAGGAATCTCGACCCCCAGCAGTAATCGTCTGCTTGGGGCAGGCGTCTCGGAGAGTCAAGCCTCAGAGATAACCCTCCAGTGGGAGACGTTCCACTGAAGGGAGAAGGTCAGACAGGCAAGGGTTCGGCAACAGAGATGACGGCGGCAGTACAGGAGCGGAAGGCAGAAGAGTAATCGGTAAACAGGCAGAGGTCGGCAACAAGGATCAGATAGGCAAAGGTACAAGATCAGTAAGAGATAGAGTAGTCAGGGATAGCAAGAGTCAAAACACAGATCAATATACAACAATATTCCTAAGCTAAGGTGTGAAATCCTTAGTATCAACACCAGGGAACTGCACTAAAGTCTGAGCGCTAACACAGAATGTATTCTCGACAGCAGACAGTGAGCAAATGACATCTATGGGCTTAAATGCAGAAGCCCTGTTCCACCAGCCCGCCCAGGGGGCTGGAACCAAGGTCAACCTGTGATTGGTTGGCTGAGGTCAGCTGATCACCGGATCAGCTGACCCGTCTACGGAGAGGGTAAATGTCCTGCCACCTCGCGCGCGTGCGCATGACCCTCTGCCTCTGCACATCAGTGAGGCCAGGTCCCCGGTCAGCGCTCGCTCGCACACGGAAGTCCGCTGGCTGGATTGCGGGGCCCGCCGCGTCACCATATCATCAGGCGCGGTGGCGACTGCCCTGCTCTGTGCCGGCGGCTCCGTATGCGAGTCGGAAGCCGCCGGCTGGGAAGCGGAGGCCGCCGCCATGCTGCCCTGCGCGGCGGTGGCCCCGCTATTCCTCACAATTACATTTTAAGAAGAGCTTTAGAGGAGCTTTATGAAAATAACTTAATGAATATAATTACTTATTTTTTTACAGTATCCATTTATGAATTATTTAGTCAATGGTAATTTATTGTAAAACCTAAACTTACTCTAATTTTGATTCTTAAATTTATCAGAGATGGCAGTATTTTTACTGCTGGCAATAACTATGGGATTTTGTTTGTTTGTTTTCCAGTTTAGCTATCAGGAATGTTAGTTCTTCTCCCAGAGTGCACTGGGAAGAGAACACTGCCTGATGTCATTGCCTTGGCAAAAAATCACTGGATGGGAGGGGTTACATACCAATATAAAGCAATCTATTGTTATAAGATTTACTTCTTTTGCTGTAATTAAGAAAATGAATGTAAAATTAGTATCCTAAATAATATTTGAAGTTCTGTTATGAGTCATTTCCGTAAATGTTCAGTAGAATATTTTG
Organism: Hyperolius riggenbachi; assembly: GCF_040937935.1. Lineage (NCBI taxonomy): Eukaryota > Metazoa > Chordata > Amphibia > Anura > Hyperoliidae > Hyperolius > Hyperolius riggenbachi. The sequence continues at coordinate 213,421,277 of NC_090650.1, forward strand.
CATTAAAGTGGCCCTTCCAGTTTTCATACATATTAAACCAAATCATGATTTCTTGAATAGGAATGGGTTAACATTTTCATCAAAGTCCTTTTCACATTAAAATGAATATGTGACTCAAGATGTTCATGATAAAATAATTGATTTTAACAAGATACACATTTTTGCAACAATTAAAACTTTTTTTGAAAATGTGTTTTCTCATGGTCACTGACTTCAACCTCTTTACCCCAAAGGGTTTTTACCCTAAGGACCAGAACACCTGGTCACCTGTCAGCGCTCCTCCCTTTCATTCGGCAATAACTTTATCACTACCTATCAAACCAAAATGATCTATACCTTGGGTTTTTTTCACCACAAATCGGACTTTTTTTGTGGGGTGGTATACGGTTTCACTTATTACTTTGTTTTCTATCCAATTTAAAGGGAAAGATTGTGGTAAAAAAAATGAAAATGTACGTATTTCTCCTATTCCATCCACTATAATTTTAAAATAAACAATGCTACCGTAAATAAAACCCACACATTTTATTTGCCCATGTTTCCTGGTTATTACAGCCTTGTATTATGTCCCTAGTACAATGTATGGTGATAATATTTTAATTGGAAATAAAGGTGAAATTTTCTGTTTAGTGGTTTGTATGCTATATCAATAATTACAAGCCTTTATTTGCAAATATAACAGTTAGTACCTGTTAGTATTAACTGCTATATTTGCAAATAAATGAGCAAATGAACGAGCACACAGGCAGTGTTGTTACAGCAAAGATCATTGGCTTCTCATTGAAGCCATGATCTTTCTCTTACAGGCACTTTGGTTCCAGGAACACTTCTTCCCTTTTACCAATCATGTTTCTCTGATGGGTTCGCAGGGCAGGGGTGCACGTGTGCATTGCAGTGGTGGTGAAGTACATTTTAAAACATCTGTTGGTCTGTTAAGAGGGACCAACAGGACACTTTAAAATGGTGCGCTGTCCACAAATGGTTAATATGTTGTGGAAAAAAATGTTTTTCTCATGCCCACATATTTTTTATAAATATTCTCATCTGTGCAAAAATGTGTTTTTTTTATGCTCATAGACCTCTTAGACTTTGCTCCAAGGCAGTTGTCTATGCCTTATCCAATCAGAAATGATACAATAAGGGAGAAAAATGTTTGTCCATTTAAAATTTAAGACTTGAACTGAACTGAACTGAGCAGCATTTTTAGCCCCTAGGGCATCTCAATAGAACATTACAAATGAATGCTAACAATGCGTCTCATTACAAAAAAAATATACTACTACTTGTATTTCTTATTTTACATTTAAATGTTTGTAAGAGGCTTTTATTACCCAACTTCTGCTGCCTGCCATCCACAGAAATAGCAAGCAGATAAGGACTATTGTAATTAGCAGTAGTAATGAGCAAAGAAAAGCTTTCATCAGTAGGGGAGGGGGCGAGGAGATACCACACTGTTCTTCAAACAGTTTAGAGAAGTGACACTTTATTATATTCACACCTTCCCCTGGGTAAATAAGGGCAGAGGGAAGGGGTAAAATGGCAGCTCCTACAGTTATTAGAAACCAGGACAAACTGCAGAAAAAAAAGCTGCTTGAAAGTGTAAATAGGTTGCACAGAACTTACAGCCACTCATCACTTAAAGGATCATAATTGTGAAAGATGTAAAAAAAAATGTAAAATACATGTTTACACATACAGTACTCATAAGAAGCATGGTACTTTTTTCCCCAGAGTTCAATGCACTATAAAATTACTTTTTTCCTATGTTGCTGCAGCTTACAGTTTATAATCCATTTTTTCTTTAAATCTTCAAAATTGAGTAGGTCAAAAACTACAAGGTCTTTTTGCAGAATTATTTTTTGACTTGTCCCCACTATTCCCTTTAACATATGTAGCTGGCACACCATTAAGCAAAATTTACACAAAATTATAAAGTTACAGTTTGTGATTATGTTTACATGCACATTTAATTACGATTTTCCTGAAATTTCGCATTATGATTTTGCATAGTAATTGTGACATGATGCAAAATTACAATTATATGAAATTTGTGCTCAACACTACTTCTCAGAATTTCCTTTAATCTTTACAAATGCACTCTGGGAAAGGATCTATACAAAGATGCCAGCCTCCCTACTCACTTGTCATTTTCTTGGACAGCTAGCCTAAGCAACTGCTCTTCAGTCAGTGCTTTTGAAAAGAAAGAAATCCTTGAGAATCCTCTCAGTAGAATCCCCTACCCTTGAGGAGATAAACTAGTCCTAAACCTGTCATATCTGTCAGATTTTTACAACCTATTGGAAGTGACAGCAACATAAGAAAAAACATTATAGTGCATTGCATTCTGGTACAGATGTACGTTTTACTTTTCACAATAGTGGTCCTTTTTTAAGCTCTTGAATATTCACAAAGGCGAAGTAATGTATCATAATGACTGTACTCAACCTAACCAAACATGTATTTTTCAGTTATAAGCTCACTTATAACTCTAAGGGCCCTTTTCCACTAGCGCGTTTGCGCTAGCTGAATCGCAAAACCGCAAACCGCTAGCGATTTTACAATCGCTACGGTTTGCTTTTTAACATAGGAATCGCGGTAGGTCATTTCCACTACCGCGATTCGTTTTTTACTTAATCGCGATCGCGCCGCGGAGCGACTTTTGCCGCGATTTTGCTATGCAGTGCATAGCATAGCAAAATCGCGGCCGCAAACGTCGGGGGAATCGCCGGTTTTGCGATTCAGCAATCGCTAGCGTTCAGCGTGAACGCTAGCGATTGCAGGTGGAAAAGGGCCCTTATAGAAATAAATTTTATATTCTCTTTCTAAACACAATAGCCAATATGTTAATAGATATCTTCTCCAGAATTTACCGTTGGGGCTTATTTCCCCTAGGTGCCACAGCTGTTTTAAATTTGGCCACAGCACCCATGCTACTGTGAAGCCACAGCCCGAATTGCTTAGCCATGCCATGCACAGCTATAGGGATTCAGGTGCATTCTGTGAGGAATTGTAGCATGTCATTCAGAATTGCAAAACAGTGGGATTTGGAAGACTCATCTGCGGGGAAACAAACAGGCTGCATTTTGGCCCTAACGATAATGGGCCCTTAATAGTGGAGTTTGTTGATGAGAAAACATAATTGATACAGAAATAGAATCCTATAACAATCATTCCACATTTACTGTACACACTTTGCTAGGTATTCCATAATGGCTACCTCTGCATATGAATAAGGGCTCTGTAAATTCTTCTGTTCAAAAGCAATGATTCTTAGTTACATTTATTTTAACCACTTCCCAACTGAGGGGTTTTACCCCCTGACCACCAGAGCAATTTTCACCTTTCAGCGCTCCTTCCATTCATTCGTCTATAATTTTATCATTACTTATCGCAATGAAATGAACTATATCTTGTTTTTTTCGCCACCAATTAGGCTTTCTTTAGGTGGGACATTATGGCAAGAATAATTTTATTCTAAATGTGTTTTAATGGGAAAATAAGAAAAAATGTGGGAAAAAATTTATTATTTTTCAGTTTTCGGCCTTTATAGTTTTTAAATAATGCATGCTACTGTAATTAAAACCCATTAAATGTATATGCCTATTTATCCCGGTTATAAAACCGTTTAAATTATGTCCCTATCACAATGTTTGCCGCCAATATTTTAGTTGGAAATAAAGGTGCATTTTTTTCAGTTTTGCGTCCATCCCTAATTACAAGCCCATAGTTTATAAAGTAACAGTGTTATACCCTCTTGACATAAATATTTAAAAAGTTCAGTCCCTAAGGTAACTATTTATGTATTTTTTTTAAATTGTAATTTTTTTATTTTTTTTTAATTACAAAAAAAAAAAATTGGGGAGTGTGGGAGGTAAGGAGTTAATTTTTTGTGTAAAACAAGTTTATTTGTGTGTAAAAAATGGTTAGGGTGTAGTTTTACTATTTGGCCACAAGATGGCAACATTACCAATTTGTTTCATGCGACCTGCAAGCGTCCTTCCGGACGCTTGCAGGAAGTAGAAAGAGGCTGGGACTTTGTTATTTTTTCACAATGATCGCGCTGCTCAGCCGAGCAGCAGCAGATCATTGCGGGGCTTAGATCAACGAACGGGAATGGATTTTCCCGTTCGTTGATCTCTGGGCGAGCGGGCGGCGGCGTGTTTACTAGCGGCGGGCGGCGTGTTTACGAGCGGGAGCGCGGACAGCGGCGGGAGTGCGCAGAGTACGGATTTCTCCGTCCCTGGGGGTGAAAGGATGGAAAAAGGGGCGGAGAAATCCGTACGCGCGGGGGTAAAGTGGTTAACAACCATGTCAGTTGAAAAATGATTCTTTAACTACTTAAGGACCATGGTGATTGAATTCTACGCCCTGTTTTGGTGGGCTCCTGACTGGCAGGAGATTTCAATCACCGTCCGCAGCGCGCATCCGCCGTTTTCGTCGCTCCCTGACGATCGTGCCGCTCAAACCCGACGTCTCTCTCGCTGAAGCTCACTTGCTCTGCCTGTCCCTATGACGGCAGAGCCATGTGAGGCGGTCAGGAGCCGATTTCATTGGCTCCTGGCCGTGTCTATCAATGTATGCCGCTCCTATTGGCTTACATTGATAGACACTGTCAGGAGCCAATGAAAGCGGCTCCTGACCATCTCACATGACTCGGCCGTCATAGAGACGGCAGAGTGGATCTCAGGAGGATCCCCGCGTGCTGCGGTAACAGCGACTGTGGCGGGTATACGCAGCAATTTGTCGGGATTTCGTCATTATTGTACCAGCGGTCTCTGGTCCTTAAGGGGGCAGAGACTGCTGGTACTTAAGTGGTTAAAGTAATCTCTTATCCACTCTGTCCCCTTCTACCTGGCACAATTTCTATTATCTGTGCCATTTACCATGCTCAGGTGGTACCCCTAAGCCCGTGTTTCTCAAACTTGTCCTTGTGACTCCTCAATGGTGCATATTTTGCAGGCAGCCTCACCTATGCACAGGTGGGGTAATTAGTGTCTTAAAATTAATTTCAAAATTAATTGTGGCGCTTGTAGACTAGTGTTTAGTGGGCTGCAGGGAGAGTTATAAGGTCTGCTTTAACCTTATCGATTCTTTAAACAGGTAAAATTAGTCTATCTGCGCCCCAGTGACCAATACACTTTGTTTTCCACTATAAAAGTTTTATTTATAAAACAAGCTCAATTAAAACAACAAATGTGTCTCCCAAACTTCTAGAGATCAGCTGACCTCACCACACCTCAATACTTCCACACACACTCCACAGCCACAGCTCACGATGGTTGCGATCTCTACCTACTGAAAAGCCAGCCTAAAGCCGCCCGTGATCAGACAGGGGGATCCCCACCTCCGCTGTGTCTGTTAGTAGTTTGCAGGCCTGTTCTCTTAAATTAATGAGGTGGATAGCGGTCCGGTGTAGATTAAATAGCCTTTCCAAAACGTTTTTGCGGAAAAAGTACTTCAAACGCTGTATAAACGCTTAATAAGCGCTAGATCCTCCATAAAAATATATATGTATAACAGATCTCAGTCTCCAGTCCTGTATAGACTGTAAATGTCCTCTCCATATATTCAATGTTCCATCAATAACCTTAGACAGTGAAGTTCATAGCAGTTCTCTGCTCCGCATATACCGTTATATGCGGAGCAGAGAACTGCTATGAACTTCACTTTAATCTACACCGGACCGCTATCCACCTCATTAATTAAAGAGAACAGGCCTGCAAACTACTAACAGACACAGCGGAGGTGGGGATCCCCCTGTCTGATCACGGGTGGCTTTAGGCTGGCTTTTCAGTAGGTAGAGATCGCAACCATCGTGAGCTGTGGCTGTGGAGTGTGTGTGGAAGTATTGAGGTGTGGTGAGGTCAGCTGATCTCTAGAAGTTTGGGAGACACATTTGTTGTTTTAATTGAGCTTGTTTTATAAATAAAACTTTTATAGTGGAAAACAAAGTGTATTGGTCACTGGGGCGCAGATAGACTAATTTTACCTAATTAGTGTCTTAGCTACATGAAATCCACCTAGCTGTGACACTAATTACCCCACCTGTGCATAGGTGAGGTTGCTTTTAAAACATGCACCGTTGGGGAGTCAAGAGGACAGGCTTGAGAAACACTGCTCTAAGCACATCTATGCAAAAGAGGCACAAGGAAAATGGACACGAAATAGGATCCAATCACACTTGACAGTCTGCAATGAAGCTGTCGGATCGTTGTGGTAATCTAACCATTCTTCTGTGCTGTTCGCGATTTCTTTTTAGATGCATTTCCTATATATAGCCTATGGTTGAAATGCATCCACCCTGCGCTCCACTCAGACCACAATAGATCAATAGAGCAGACATGACACTGTCCGCGCCTGCTGGCCGTTGGTGGTCCAGCTCCAGTGGGAACCCAGCCTTGCTCATGATTAACTTAATTTATAATTTACACACTTAAGGTGGAACTCAACTCAGAATTTACTCTGTGTTCAAAAATATTAGCCACAGCATGATAACCTTTATGTACACACACAAAAAATCTTCATTACAAAATGGCACTCCTAAAAACCTGAATATTGAAACTTGGTTTTACTTTGCAAGGTGCACTGAAGGGGTTAAGCCTTAGTGTTAACTTATTAGGAGAGAGCTGCAGCAGTACTCCACCAGTCTATTCACAGATGCTGATAAGAACTAATTAGACAATTTGATCAGGTTAAAGAACACAGAAACACACAGCAGTGGATTTCTTCAGCAACTACAGTATATGTTGAAGTAAGACTTTTTATTGTGTGATGTGCAAGAGTTCAGTTCCACTTTAGGGATATTAAATTCTTTGCTTGTAAACAGCTATGTGTGGGAATAATTTGGTAAAATAACCAGTCATGAACATAAGAATATTGAAGATTCTGAGAAGCATACTAAGATAGAGAAGGAACTTGTTCATAAGAGTTATGACAGAGGCTTTCCATGTCATTCTGGAACAATGATCTATAAACAATGATTGGGGGCATTGGTACCACTTATCATCAACAGTGAGTTTAACACATTTACCTAAGCGTGTATGTAATAATCCAGACCTTCAGAAACCTTGAGTAATAAACATCTGCATATGTTTTTGAGAAATGGGGAAATATATCATAAAACATTTTAATAGGTTAGATATTACTGCCAATCTAAACATTACATCTATTGCAATGTTTTAACAGAGGAGTGTCATTGATCCATTTTCAGTAGCTATGTTGATCAAATAATAAACAGGAAAAGCAGTTCTAGGTAAGATTAAGTGAGTGGGGGTAGGCAGGCAGCAGGAGGTGGGGCTGGGTAAATCTGAAGCAGCATGGGCAGAAGCAGCACTAAGGCAAGGCTCCATAGCTTTGTACTTCACTAATCCTTACTAATCTAGTGTCTGTCACAGCTAGAAGGGTACCACATGTAAATGTGAAATATGTATGATCAGCCTTAGACTAGAACCTTTCATGTTATTTCTTCACCTTGTTTGAACGGAATAAGTTAATTGCATTAGTGACAAAATATTTGCAGAACACAAGAAGGCATCCAGTTAAAACGTCCTTATTTTGCTTTTGATATTTAAGCCTTCGCAAATACAGGGTGGGTCATTTATTTGGATACACCATCTTATGTGAATGGTGAAGTTAACAAACAAAACCACCGCTATTGGTCTGACACTTACCCTCATTGGATAGATCCCTCCAAGACTGTTGGAACAAAAAAATGTATGGTATGGTGGGGTATATGGGGTGTATCCATAGATAAGGTGTATCCATATAAATGGCCCACCCTGTATTTACACTAACAAAATGTTGTCTTTTTTTCACTATTATTTACTATGAGTTTCCAGAAAATAATTATGTTAGATTGCTACTCAATTTCCTCCCACTGAAGCAAATGTTGAGTAGATGGCTAGAGATGGCCCGAACGGTCCCCCGGCGTAAAGTTCCCAGCAAAATTCAGTGGTTCTCATCCACGGTGGGACGTAAACACATAGCGTGCTTGACCCGCCCACTATACCTTGTCATTGGGCTAAACTTTGACCCCCTACCTCACTGTCAGCAGACACATGGCACCCAATCAGGCTGCACTCCCTAACGGACCCCCCCCCCAAAAAAAAAAAAATCCACAGCAGTGCCGGCCATGTTCTCATTCTCTGGCTGCTGCTGTAGTGAGAGAAAGGGAGAGATTGCTGCAGAGAAAGGGACAGTTAGCTAGGCGGTTCATATTGCTGAAAGCACCCCAAAACAATAGCCTTTTTGAGGGCTCATATTGTCCTATTGTGGCTTTTGTTTGGGTATGTGTGAGACACTGCATACAGGCCACAGACATTGCGGGTCCTTGCAGTTCTACTATCCCTTTCTATCTATTACAAGCCAGCATATTGTCTATCATAAGCTGTGCCTAACTTGCAACTGTATTTGTGATTGAACGTACTATAGGATATCTATCTGTGTGTGTGTTAAAGTACACAGCCCAATGATACACACACACAGTTGCTGTGTATTTAACAAGGATTGTGTGCCTCTTTGTGTTTACACACACTTTCTACCACTATCGAATATTGTTAGTAGTACTGCATACCCCCAATATGGAGAAAATGACAGGCAGAGGCAGGCCACCCCGCTGTTTTTTTCGAGGTCATGCTGGTATAATTTGGTGTGGCCCTCGACCAATGCACATATCCTCAACCCCCAAAATTCTGAGGACATAGTTGACTGTGAGATTTTGGAACGTGAAATAGGAGACCCAATGAAAGCCTATGGGGGATTTTACCACTTTTGCACCCCTGTCGGCCGCTAGCCAATCAGAAGAGGCAGAGAGGAGAGGGGCGGCGCAGCGGGAATGGAGGACGCCGCAACGTCATAGCTGGGGTCGATGCTGGGCACAATGCGTCAGCGCACGCTGCCCGCCGCCCCCTTTGCTCGCCGGAGTCTTCTTCTATGCCGCGCATCTGCACTGACTTTATCCAGTGCGGCCGAAGGAGGGGAGACCAGGAGGAGCCCCAGACACCGCCGCTGGAACTGGAGGGAGGTGAGTGGCACCTACACCTAACTACTCTATACCTGGCTAACTGTACTGAAGGTCCCTACACCTAACTACACTATACCTGGCTAACTATACTGAAGCCACCTACACCTAACTACTCTATACCTGGCTAACTATACTGAAGGCACCCACACCTAACTACACTATACCTGGCTAACTATACTGAAGGCACCCACACCTAACTACACTATACCTGGCTAACTATACTGAAGGCCCCTATACCTATCTACCTATACTGAAGGCACGTATATCTAGCTACCTAAATGTTGGTAGATCTCCTGGGCTTGGCAAATTTTAAAGTAGCTCGCAAGCCGAAAAAGTGTGGGCACCCCTGCCCAAGGCTATGACCTCTTTGGCCTAGGGGCCCGAAACTCACCAGTCATGATCCCCCTAAGAGTCCCTACGATGCTAGAAAATTTGCCACTGCTGAGCCATAGCCCTTTGAAAAGATTTGAGATTTTTGAAAGTGAAATAGGGAGCCTAATGGAAGCCTATGGCAGAATTCAGCACTTTTGCACCCCTATAATTCTGGTTGGTTATCATCATCACCTGCCGACTTTAGCAGTTAATAGCAAAGTCCCCTTACATCCTAGCAACACCAAATTTGCAGGATATGTTAAAAAGATAGCAGGAAACAATATTTAACGGACTTCCTAGGCCACAAATGTGAAAAAAGTTAAATACCTTTTCATAATCCAGATCCATGGAGGACACCATCTGCGCCCTCCCATTCATTCCCCCATGGCTCCCGCAGTAATACCGGCCCCGATCAGGCCCCGACCCCTCCAAACGGGTCAGGTTCTCATTCCCTCCTCAATATGGCCACCACAGATTGCCGCTGCTGTGCAGTCTGCATAGGCGCAATTGCGGCTGCACAGCTCCAGGCCCTCCTCCTGCCGCGTCATCAATATGCGTGCATACATCGGACGCATCGGGAGGAAGTGCTAGAGCTGCGCAACCGCAATCGCGTATATGCGGACTGCGCAGCCTCGGCAATCTGTGGCGGCCATATTGAGGGGGCAATGAGTTGAGAACCCGACCCGTTCAGAGGGGTCGGGACTCGACCAGGGCCATTATTAGTGCTGGAGCCATGGCGGAATTAATGGGAGGGTGCGGATGGCGTCCTCAATGGATATGGATTATGAAAAGGTATTTAACTTTTTTTCACATTTGTGGCCTCGGAAGTACTTTAAAAAATGTTTTTATTTTTTTATTTGCTGTGTGTGGGAAATGTGAAAAAAAATGGCGTGGGGCCCCCCCTCCCGAGCCTCTGTAACCCCTTGTCCCCCATGCAGGCTGGGATAGCCAGAATGCGGAGCCCTGGCCGACTGGGGCTTCGCACCCTGAGCTATACCAGCCCGCATGTCCATGGTATGGGGGGCTCCGGGGGGGGAGGGGCGGCCAAGCCTTCCCCTCCCCCCCGGAGCCCTTCTCCAATCCATGAACCTCCGATGCCCCAGGAGGAGGTGGGGGAGACGACTCCCTTTTTTAAGAAGGGGACCCCAGATGCCCACCCCCCTCCCAGGAGAAATGAGTATAGGGGTACAAAGTACCCCTTACCCATTTCCACAAAGGGTTAAATGAAATAAAAACACAACCACGAGAAAAGTATTTTATTATTCTAAATTAACCATAAATACTTACCTGTACCTTTAAAAAAGTTTTCCCACGCCAATATCCACGGTAAATGATCCAACGAGCTGTATCCTCTTATGTTGCGATCTTCAATTAAGTTGATTGAAGATCTCCGATGCCTCCCACATAGCAGAGAATGCGTCCTTTTGGACACATAGCTGCCGGCTCCTGCTGTCTCTTCCCACCTCCTCACCTGTCGCTCTCACCTAGCTCTGGGTGCACTGGGTGCCAGGCTAGGTTATGGTGACAGGTGCAGGCAGGTGGGGAGAGACAGCAGCGGAGCCGGCAGCTTCACGTCCTGCTCAGGACGCATTCTCTTCTATACTAGCGGTTCTTGAATCATCCGGTTCTTTTTATTGAATCGGTTCTTTTTTTTATGAATCGGCTCATTTTACTTTGAAACTTTAAAATTGATTTTCTCAAAAAGTATAAGGTCTTTTTGAAAAAATGTTTTTCCTCTTGTTCCCACTATTCCACTTAACATTCCCAACAATTTTGGTGTTTCTACTATGTAAGGGGACTTTGCTATTAACCGTTAAAGTCGGCGGCCATTAACTACTTTGGCCTCCTGGACGTAGTAGCTACGCCCAGGAGGCCATGTGCGCGTCCGCGCGCTCCCACGGCCGATCGCACGTGTGCACGCGCGCTCCCGGCCACGGTTCGTTAGCCTGGCAATCAGTGAATCGGGCTATGGTGCCCGATCACTGATTCCTCTCCCCCGCTAAAAAAGCGACAGCTTCTCTCGGAAGCTGCACTTTTTCTGGCTGTAACGTCCCCCATACGTCGCTCTAAGCATATGTTACGCTTAGAGTGACGTCATGTAAACAAACTCATGGCCGCTATCTTGTGGCCAAAAAGTAAAACTACAACTACAAGTGAAAAAAATAAAACTCAAGACACATTTACATTATAAAACTATGGCTTACATCCCACCCTCCCAAAAATACCCAAATAAAATGTTTAATACAGGAAAAAAAAAAAAAAACCTTACAATAAAAAAAAACAACATGTAAATATTTACCTAAGGGTCTAAACTTGTTAAATATCAATGTAAAGATGAAATATTTCTAAATTTTTTTTATTTTAAACTTGTAAATAGTGATAGATGCAAAACGTAAAAAATGCACCTTTATTTCCAAATAAAATATTGATGCCATACATTGTGATAGGGACATAATTTTAATGGTGTAATAACTGGGACATATGGGCAAATACAATACATGAGTTTTAATTATGGAGGCATGTATTATTTTAAAACTATAATGGCTGAAAACTGAGAAATAATGAATTTTTTCCGTTTTTTTTCTTATTCTTCCTGTTAAAATGCATTTACAGTAAAGTGGCTCTTAGCAAAATGTACCCCCCAAAGAAAGCCTAATTGGTGGTGGAAAAAACAAGATATAGATCAGTTCATTGTGATAAGTAGTGATAAAGTTATAGGCTAATGAATGGGAGGTGAAAATTGCTCGGATGCATAAAGTGAAAACGACTGAAGGCTGAAGTGGTTAAAGTCTATGGGCGAACCGAACTTTGAAAAAAAGTTCCCGGTTCTCTGCGAACGCGAACCACCAAAGTTCGCCTGGAACCGTTCGCCGGGCGAACCGTTCGCTACATCTCTACCAGTGACAGTCTCCCTCCCTAGTCCCTAATCACACAAACTAAACTGCCTAAAATACAATCTATCTACAATACAAAGCAATACAGGTGAATATCAAGTGATGGAGTGTAAAGACGCTTGGTGTATTGAACAATGAATGCACTACTTGCACAGACAAAAAGCACTGGAGCAGTCTCTCAGTACAGTCAGTCAGTAAGTCACAAGCAGGACGAGTGAGGCAACATGGCGCCCGCTATTTATAGAGGGGGGCTTGGCCAGGCTCCCCCTCTGTGATTGGCCGCAGTCAGAGGGCTGGGAGCCCTCTGATTCGCTTGTGAGGACTCGAGGTGACGTCATCCGCTGATGACGCTATCCGAGCTCCGTATTCGAGCTCGGATAGCTCAGATATCTCTGGATAGCTGATTGCTATCCGAATGCGCTCGGATAGCACAGCCCGGATAGCTAATACTATTCGAGCTCGGTATTCGAGCTCGAATAGTAAAAAAAGAGCTAGGATATCCAAGTATCTCGGATATCCTAGCTCGGATGAGCATCACTGGAGACTGCACTCTTCATCAGATATCCATGGTGTTTACTCTTATATCTGTTACTAGTATTGCCTGTACAATTATGAGGCAAGAGAGGGTAGAACATTTATAAAAAGAAACTGGCTTTAATAATTCCATATTTTAAAGTAAACAATGTTTTACTTAAAGGATACCCCAACTGAAATGTGACATAATGAGATAGACATGTGTATGTACAGTGCCTAGTACACAAATAACTATGCTGTGTTCCTTTTTTTCTTTCTCTGCCTGAAAGAGTTAAATAGAAGGTATGCAAGTGGCTGACTCAGTCCTGACTCAGACAGGAAGTGACTACAGTGTGACCCTCACTGATAAGAAATTACAACTATAAAACACTTTCCTAGAAGAAAATGGTGTTTGAGAGCTAGAAAGAGATAAAAAAGGGGAATTTCTTATCAGTGAGGGTCACACTGTAGTCACTTCCTGTCTGAGTCAGGACTGAGTCAGCCACTTGCATACCATCTTTTTAACTCTTTCAGGCAGAGAAAGAAAAAAAGGAACACAGCATAGTTATGTGTGTACTAGGCACTGTACATATATATGTCTATCTCATTATGTCACATTTCAGTTGGGGAATCCTTTAAAAGACTAATCCAGCAAAAAAAAAAAATTAAGCAGTTAAAATCTGACAGAACCGAGGCTTTGGACAAGTCCCTTTTTTTAATGGGGCAGTGAGTAGGAAGGCTAGCTGGTATCATACTATTTTGGCAGTTACCCTGCCATTCAGGAAATGCATTTGAAAACAAAGAAAACCCTGAGACTTCCACATGAGGAGATGGACGAGCCAAAAACCTGTTGGTTCTGCTTACTTTTTTTGCTGGAGTGGTCTTTTAATATATGGAATCATTGCCAAATATAATTTCTGCATTTTCACATCTTTAAAATCAGCCATATGTTTTTCTTACACACAGAACTTTAAGCAGAAGTTTCCATCTGAAAGTATGTCTGAGGGCAGTGCCTGTGGTAATCATCACTGAGACCTTGCTGATTGTCTAAGAAGGATAATGACATTTCAGATTGTTTCTCAGCATGCTCATAGAGATTTGCTGACTAAGTATTTCTTAAGATACGTAATGTAGCTTTTATGTGCAGCATTTAATATTAGCTAGTAATTACTATGAGTAAAATAAATTAGTAGAAAACAGTAGGTAAACGCTTTAAATTAAATTCCATAATAAATTACTAATTTTCAAAATGCAGATTGTAGTGTAGATGTGTCATGTCTATCCCCACCTTAAAATTAATTTTTACAAATCCACATACTTATTAAATCACTGTTAAAACAGTTCTTGAACCCTGATGTCTACTGGAGATTTATTGCTTCATCACTGCAATAGCCCAGCCTCCTGCTCTGCCTTCTGGGATTAGAGCATAACACATGCTATCACATGCAGCTGTTACAGTCACATACTCTGCACCAGTGGTTTGCTATCGAAGGGCATATGGCTATTACATTGCTGTGAGATCTATTTCAGGTCATTGGTAATGTGTGGAAGGTGACAGTACCAGCTAGCTATTTAACCTCCTTCCAGTGTTTAGTCTTCAGAAAGAGATATGGCTGATGGAGAAGGGAAGTACCTGAACTTCAGGCCCTGAGGCTGCTGCATAAAATCTGTAAAACAAATCAGGCAGTTAGTTAAGTCAACTTACTGATTAAAGGACCACTATCGTGAAAATTTAAAGCACATGTAAACGTATAGAAATAAGAAGTACATTTCTCCCAGAGTAAAATAAGCCATAAATTACTTTTCTCCTATGTTGCTGTCACTTACAGTCGGTTGTAGAAATCTATAGTAGCAAATATATCGGCGCCAATGGACAATGGAACCGCCGCTGAGAAGAACAACGTCCAAAGGTTCAGAAGTCAGGCATACATCAAAGGTCAGCGCAGGTTTAAAAAGTCATTATATGTAGGGAATGGTAAATTCTTCACCACAATATATCAAATGCTCAGAGGTAGATATCCGCCAAACATCAAAACCAGAAAAGGCTTACCAGCTCCAAACAACCCACATTATAAGGTTGTAAAATGGCTCAGGTTACAGATAACGTCCAGGGAACATCAGACGTCGTGAAGATCCAGTGGACATCCGTATGGAGGTAAAGTTTCAGGAATTTATATAGGAAACAAAAACGGCAATATCTAAGCGTAACCCGTTTATTTAGATAAAATTTCTTTAAAAGACAGTAGATATAAAAACGATAACTCACATACGGGGCCCATAAACAGGGAACCCCGGAAGATTAGCACGCATGTAATGGTCAATCGTAGATCAATAGACAATGGTGCCGCCTGTTACCTTCCCCTGATGACGCAAGACTGCGAAATCGGTCGGGAAGGTAACAGGCGGCACCATTGTCTATTGATCTACGATTGACCATTACATGCGCGCTAGTCTTCCGGGGTTCCCTGTTTATGGGCCCCGTATGTGAGTTATCGTTTTTATATCTACTGCCTTTTAAAGAAATTTTATCTAAATAAACGGGTTACGCTTAGATATTGCCGTTTTTGTTTCCTATATAAATTCCTGAAACTTTACCTCCATACGGATGTCCACTGGATCTTCACGACGTCTGATGTTCCCTGGACGTTATCTGTAACCTGAGCCATTTTACAACCTTATAATGTGGGTTGTTTGGAGCTGGTAAGCCTTTTCTGGTTTTGATGTTTGGCGGATATCTACCTCTGAGCATTTGATATATTGTGGTGAAGAATTTACCATTCCCTACATATAATGACTTTTTAAACCTGCGCTGACCTTTGATGGTTGTAGAAATCTGACCAAACAGGTTTTGGACCAGCGTATCTCCTCATGGGAGGATATCAGTGTTTTATTTATTTTCAAAAGCACTTGGTGAATGGCAGTTGCTCTGTCCAACTGCCAAAAAGTGTGCAGCAAGCAGGGTGGCTGTCCAGCATATTTGTATAAATCCTTTGAAGGGAGTGTCTTTATGAAGAATAAAGGCCATGCTGAGAATCCCCCACAAGAAGATAAGCTGGTCCAAAACCTGACAGCTCTGCCAGATTTCTAATACCTACTGTAAGTGACAGCAACATAGGAGAAAATGTATTTATGGCTCATTTTACTCTGGAAGAAAAACACTTCTTATTAGTATGTGTTTACATGTCTTTTAAGTTTTACACTACTGTATTTCACAATATTGGTCCTTTAAGAAGTTCTTAGATTATTCTTAGTCAATTGAGTTAAGAAGACCTGAACAAAGTGTGTGATGGCCTTTTTGAAAATACATTCTCCTTCATATTGAAGGAAAGCTATAGGGTATAGGATTTTTATTACAGATGGGTTGTGTTCCAGGACTGTATTCTTTATCAGCATCCTTGACTGTAGTATGGCACCTGCTTTGGTAATAGAAGGCTACTCCCTGTTTTTGAAGAGTATCTGAAAGAGATATGATCTATCTGAGCTTTTTCTGCTCATCCAAAAGTTTGCAAGCCAGCCCTCCTGATTTTATAGACTCAGCAGTGCTATGCGGCAGGCTAATGTGCAAATAAATAGAGGCAGAGCTAGTATTAGTATTAGTTGGGTTCAAGAGCTTGAGCAAGACAGAGCTCCTCCAGAGTAGACTCTTCTCATACAATGTATAAGACTGCAAGAAACAGAGGAGAAAGAGAAAAAATCCAGGAGAAAAAAACCTCAAAAGAATGAATTGTTTATTGACTATTTCTTTAACACAATTTATGCCCATGTGTAAGGAATCTTAGGACAGTGGGCCACTGTGAATATAAGCCAGAGACGAGGTTCTTACTTATTGATTGCCTGAAGCCTAAACGCTTGTTTCTATTAAGAGCCACGTTGTCCATCATTGGCAGTAACAGAATTATGGAAAGGGGGGGGGGGGTATATCACCCCTCTGTTTTGGGACTGAAGACCTGTAATGAGGGCTGTGGTATTTTTTTAAAGATTTACTTAAAGTAGAATATAACCCTGCATTTCAACTTTGCTCTAAAACATTATTTACAGTATATTATATGCAACCAGCATTTTTTTTTTACTAGACCAGCATTGGAAGGGTTACACAGAGCTTTAAAGTTCCTGGAGAGAACTGCAGACGCATCTGAAGCTTACATAGATACATTTTGTTTACATAAATGTATCTAAGTGTGGAATGTGACACACACTCTCTGACTGAGAAGGCGCTGGAGGACAGCCAAAGAGTATGTAACATTTATCACTTGTTGCATTCTATTTAGTTAAATGTATCTATCTGAACTTCTGCATATCTCTCCACGGAACTTTAAACCTCTGTGTTTAACCCTTCCAATGCTGGTCTAGTAAAAAAAAATGCTGGTTGCATATAATATGCTGTAAATAATGTTTTAGAGCAAAGTTGAAATGCAGGGTTATATTCCGCTTTAAGCTCAAGCAACAGATAGTTTACATAACTAAAGTGCAGCACACTATCTCTAAACGGTTGAGGTGTGCAAGTCTCACAATAGTTCTCCTGGCTCCTGACCATTGTACAAAACTCAGTTCTTGTTAGACAGATGAATTTTGTGCAGGCGGGGGCTCACAATGGTTCCCCATGCATGGGTTAAAATGTAGTTAAAACTACGCCACATCAGGCTTAAAGTGTACCAGAGCCGAATGTGATAAAAATATTTAGACATACCCGGGGCTTCCTCCAGCCCCATCTGCTCAGTCGATCCCACTCCTCCGTCCTCCGCTGTCTGCAGCTTTGGGAACCAGGTCTCCACACTTCCGTCAGTCGGCTCTAGTATACGCAGAAGAAGTGCACCCTCTAGGTATCTCTCCAGCAGTTGCTGGAGAGATGCACAATTCTCTTACGTCGGACTGGAGCCGACTGACTGACGTGCAGGGACCCAGTTACCATAGCTGCGAACAGTGGAGGATGACAGCGTGGGAGCGATCCAAGTGGATGGGGATGGAGGAAACCCCAGGTATGTATAAATCTTTTCATTACATTCAGCTCTGAGTCCCTTTAAGAAGCAGCCACAAGTGTGGCATAGTTTTCAAAGCAGTTAATATAAAAACTCACTGTAATTGATTGACTATGACAAGTTCCCCCTGAATCAATCCCAGGTACCCCCAGAGGTGCAGTATATATATATATATATATATATATATATATATATATATATATATATATATATATATATATATATATATATATATATTTTTTATATACATACAGTATATATTAAGTGTTGAGAACCTAGGTTTTATAGTTATTTCACGTATTCCATAGCTCCATGTCATAATCTCTTCATGCTTCTCTTCAGATTAGTCTCTCTTCCTTGCCATGATTGTGGGGCATCATACAATTAGTAGGACGAGAGGGAGCCAAAGAACCGGTGAGGTAGATAACCTTGATACAAATTACCCAAGAGAAACTTGACCAATGGGTCTAGTCAAGTTGACATACTAAAATATTTAAAAGTCATCCCCTTACATGTCCCCTTTTAAGATGCAAGTCTTATTTATGGGTAATTAGGGACCTTAAAGGGGGATGCATTATAGACAAAACCTTGTCATCAGCCTCAACAGGTAAGTATTGACCCAAATCATTCAATAACCAATTAAAACATCAG
The DNA here is from genome assembly GCF_040937935.1 of Hyperolius riggenbachi. Taxonomy (NCBI): domain Eukaryota; kingdom Metazoa; phylum Chordata; class Amphibia; order Anura; family Hyperoliidae; genus Hyperolius; species Hyperolius riggenbachi. Next base: position 213,439,705 of record NC_090650.1, read on the forward strand.
TTTATTATAAATCTTTTTTTTTTAAATATTCACATAAATGCAAATACACAGTATCCGCATAGCCATTACAGCAAAGTCATGATTAACCACTTCCCGACCGCCTAACGCACAGAGGCGGCCGGAAAGTGGACCCCGCAAGGACCAGCTCATGCCCAAAGGCGGGCCTTGTAGGGGCATGGGCGGCGCGATCACGTCATTCATGACGAGATCGGCCGCTGGAGCCTGGCTCCGCCCCCCTTGCGCTGTAACCCGTCGGCCGTTCGGAAGCGCCGGCGGGTTACCAGCACCCGGATCGCCGCATACAAAGTGTATAATACACTTTGTAATGTTTACAAAGTGTATTATACAGGCTGCCTCCTGCCCTGGTGGTCCCAGTGTCCGAGGGACCACCAGGGCAGGCTGCAGCCACCCTAGTCTGCACCCAAGCACACTGTTTCCCCCCCCCGCCCCCTGATCGCCCACAGCGACACACATCAAACACCTCCTGCCACCCCCCTAGCACTCCTATCCATCAGATCAGGCCCAATACAACATGTCATCTAAAAGGCCACCCTGCTTATGACCAGTTCCACAAAATTCGCCCACTCATACACCACCTGTCATCAAAATTTGCAGATGCTTATACCCCTGAACAGTCATTTTGAGACATTTGGTTTCCAGACTACTCACGGTTTTGGGCCCATAAAATGCCAGGGCGGGATAGGAACCCCACAAGTGACCTCATTTTAGAAAAAAGACACCCCAATGTATTCTGTTCGGTGTATGACGAGTTCATAGAAGATTTTATTTCTAGTCAAATATTAGCGGAAATTGATTTTTATTGTTTTTTTTCACAAAGTGTCATTTTTCACTAACTTGTGACAAAAAATAAAATCTTCTATGAACTCGCCATACACCTAATGGAATACCTTGGGGTATCTTCTTTCTAAAATGGGGTCACTTGTGGGCTTCCTATACTGCCCTGGCATTTTAGGGGCCCTAAACCGTGAGGAGTAGTCTAGAAAACAAATGCCTCAAAATGACCTGTGAATAGGACGTTGGGCCCCTTAGGGCACCTAGGCTGCAAAAAAGTGTCACACATGTGGTATCGCTGTACTCAGGAGAAGTAGTATAATGTGTTTGGGGTGTATTTTTACACATACCCATGCTGAGTGGGAGAAATATCTCTGTAAATGGACAATTGTGTGTAAAAAAATCAAACAATTGTCCTTTACTGAGATATTTCTCCCACCCAGCATGGGTATGTGTAAAAATACACCCCAAAACACATTATACTAATTCTCCTGAGTACGGCGGTACCACATGTGTGGCACTTTTTTACACTCTAAGTGTGCTAAGGGGCCCAAAGTCCAATGAGTACCTTTAGGACTTCACAGGTCATTTTGCGACATTTGGTTTCAAGACTACTCCTCACGGTTTAGGGCCCCTAAAATGCCAGGGCAGTATAGGAACCCCACAAATGACCCCATTTTAGAAAGAAGACACCCCAAGGTATTCTGTTAGGAGTATGGTGAGTTCATAGAAGATTTTATTTTTTGTCACAAGTTAGCGGAAAGTGACACTTTGTGAAAAAAAAAACAATATAAATCAATTTCCGCTAACTTGTGACAAAAAATAAAATCTTCTATGAACTCACCATACTCCTAACGGAATACCTTGGGGTGTCTTCTTTCTAAAATGGGGTCATTTGTGGAGTTCCTATACTGCCCTGGCATTTTAGGGGCCCTAAACCGTGAGGAGTAGTCTTGAAACCAAATGTCGCAAAATGACCTGTGAAATCCTAAAGGTACTCACTGGACTTTGGGCCCATGCTGAGTGGGAGAAAGATCTCTGTAAATGGACAATTGTGTGTAAAAAAATTAAAACATTGTCATTTACAGAGATATTTCTCCCACCCAGCATGGGTATGTGTAAAAATACACCCCAAAACACATTGTACTACTTCTCCCGAGTACGGCGATACCACATGTGTGGCACTTTTTTGCAGCCTAACTGCGCTAAGGGGTCCAAAGTCCAATGAGTACCTTTAGGCTTTACAGGGGTGCCTACAATTTAGCACCCTCCAAAATGCCAGGACAGTAAACACACCCCACAAATGACCCCATTTTGGAAAGTAGACACTTCAAGGTATTCAGAGAGGGGCATGGTGAGTCCATTGCAGAATTCATTTTTTTTTTTGTCGCAAGTTACGGAAACTTTTTTTTTTTGTCACAAAGTGTCAATTTCCGCTAACTTGTGACAAAAAATAATATCTTCTATGAACTCACTATGCCTCTCAGTGAATACTTTGGGATGTCTTCTTTCCAAAATGGGGTCATTTGGGGGGTATTTATACTATCCTGGAATTTTAGCCCCTCATGAAACATGACAGGGGGTCAGAAAAGTCAAAGATGCTTTAAAATGGGAAAATTCACTTTTTGCACCATAGTTTGTAAACGCTATAACTTTTAACCAAACCAATAAATATAGGCTGAATGTTTTTTTTTTTTTTATCAAAAACATGTTTGTCCACATTTTTCGTGCTGCATGTATACAGAAATTTTACTTTATTTGAAAAATGTCAGCACAGAAAGTTAAAATTATTTTTTTGCCAAAATTCATGTCTTTTTTGATGAATATAATAAAAAGTAAAAATCGCAGCAGCAATCAAATAGCACCAAAATAAAGCTTTATTAGTGACAAGAAAAGGAGCCAAAATTCATTTAGGTGGTAGGTTGTATGAGCGAGCAATAAACCGTGAAAGCTGCAGTGGTCTGAATGGAAAAAAAGTGCCTGGTCCTTAAGGGGGTAAAGCCCACGGTCCTCAAGTGGTTAAACAGTTTACAAACATTATGCATAGTTCCCAAAAAGGGTACCATGAAACTGGAAATTGTCCCTTATATCATGTCCACCACTATATAAGTATCATGGAAATCCTCTTTGGGACAAATGTATTCATATATTTAACAGTTTATGTACAACCAAGGTAAACAATCAATTTCACTTCTTCAGGAGTAATGAATTTCCCAGCTAAGTTTTATTGCGTAATTGGCTTGAATCAATCAAAATCTCAGTAAAAAGGTATGCTTCATAGCAGGATTCAAATAATCGCAGTTATGTCAATTTAGAAGTACATGAAGAACCCACAGTACGCAGGTACTTCCTTATTATGATGATTCGAGTAGGCCAATGTTCGCTGTCGCTGTAGACATGACAGTATGAAGTCTGAGGATATGGCTCAGCGTGCGTTAAGGTAGATAGTCTTAACAGGTGGATGCCCTACACTCCTGTTCCAAACTCTGTATTACAGGGGGAGAAGGTGGTGTGGGCAATTTGAGAGAGAGGGAAGATAAACTAAAATTTAAGCATAAGCAGACAGTTCCAAAATGGAATCCACAGCTACACTAATAATGCTAATGGTACTATTTACAGTGGTTTGCCACCGCCACTGCTCCCCCTCCCTCCCTCCTGGCGCCTCACTCAGACCTCGATCAGGCAGCGACCAATCGTGCGGGCGCTAGGACCCAGCGCCCGCACTATGCGGAAGTGACATCACTTCCGCATATAGAGCGGTTGCGTCCGGCGCCCGCCGGTACTGGTCGGGTCGCCGCTGATCCTGAGGTCTGCAAGGTAAGGGGGGAGCGGGAGCGGCGGCTGGGGGCTCCCTGTCACTTACTGCTCAAACAGGGCTCCCTGTCACTCACTTCCTAAAGGGGCTCCCTGTCACTCACTTCCTAAAGGGGCTCCCTGTCACTCACTTCCTAAAGGTACTCCCTGTCACTCACTTCCTAAAGGTACTCCCTGTCACTCACTTCCTAAAGGGGCTCCCTGTCACTCACTCACTTCCTAAAGGGGCTCCCTGTCACTCACTTCCTAAAGGTACTCCCTGTCACTCACTTCCTAAAGGTACTCCCTGTCACTCACTTCCTAAAGGGCTCCCTGTCACTCACTTCCTAAAGGGGCTCCCTGTCACTCACTTCCTAAAGGGGCTCCCTGTCACTCACTTCCTAAAGGGGCTCCCTGTCACTCACTTCCTAAAGGGGCTCCCTGTCACTCACTTCCTAAAGGGGCTCCCTGTCACTCACTTCCTAAAGGGGCTCCCTGTCACTCACTTCCTAAAGGTACTCCCTGTCACTCACTTCCTAAAGGTACTCCCTGTCACTCACTTCCTAAAGGGGCTCCCTGTCACTCACTTCCTAAAGGGGCTCCCTGTCACTCACTTCCTAAAGGGGCTCCCTGTCACTCACTTCCTAAAGGTACTCCCTGTCACTCACTTCCTAAAGGGGCTCCCTGTCACTCACTTCCTAAAGGGGCTCCCTGTCACTCACTTCCTAAAGGGGCTCCCTGTCACTCACTTCCTAAAGGGGCTCCCTGTCACTCACTTCCTAAAGGGGCTCCCTGTCACTCACTTCCTAAAGGGGCTCCCTGTCACTCACTTCCTAAAGGGGCTCCCTGTCACTCACTTCCTAAAGGGGCTCCCTGTCACTCACTTCCTAAAGGGGCTCCCTGTCACTCACTCACTTCCTAAAGGGGCTCCCTGTCACTCACTCACTTCCTAAAGGGGCTCCCTGTCACTCACTCACTTCCTAAAGGGGCTCCCTGTCACTCACTCACTTCCTAAAGGGGCTCCCTGTCACTCACTCACTTCCTAAAGGGGCTCCCAGTCACTCACTCACTTCCTAAAGGGGCTCCCTGTCACTCACTCACTTCCTAAAGGGGCTCCCTGTCACTCACTTCCTAAAGGGGCTCCCTGTCACTCACTTCCTAAAGGGGCTCCCTGTCACTCACTGCCTAAAGGGGCTCCCTGTCACTCACTGCCTAAAGGGGCTCCCTGTCACTCACTGCCTAAAGGGGCTCCCTGTCACTCACTGCCTAAAGGGGCTCCCTGTCACTCACTGCCTAAAGGGGCTCCCTGTCACTCACTGCCTAAAGGGGCTCCCTGTCACTCACTGCCTAAAGGGGCTCCCTGTCACTCACTGCCTAAAGGGGCTCCCTGTCACTCACTGCCTAAAGGGGCTCCCTGTCACTCACTGCCTAAAGGGGCTCCCTGTCACTCACTGCCTAAAGGGGCTCCCTGTCACTCACTGCCTAAAGGGGCTCCCTGTCACTCACTGCCTAATGGGGGTCCAGGCTGGCTACATGTACTGGGGAAACTGGCTGTTTGTCATTATGTGCATTTACTGGTGAAAAGCTGTCTCTTATTATGTGCATTTACTGGTGAAAAGCAGTCTCTTATTATGTGCATTTACTGGTAAAAAGCAGTCTCTTATTATGTGCATTTACTGGTGAAAAGCTGTCTCTTATGTGCATTTACTGGTGAAAAGCGGTCTCTTATGTGCATTTACTGGTGAAAAGCGGTCTCTTATGTGCATTTACTGGTGAAAAGCGGTCTCTTATGTGCATTTACTGGTGAAAAGCGGTCTCTTATTATGTGCATTTACTGGTGAAACGCTGTCTCTTATGTGCATTTAGTGGGGAAATTTTGTCAGTAAAAATAATCTTTTGTCAGTAAATTTTTAGGTATTTGTCAGTAAAAAATAACGTGAAAGGTTGGCAACACTGGCAGGCTGCGCGGCGCAACGGGAAAGATACAGGCAGCCCACCTCACGCTTGGGCTTGGCGGGGGGAGGAGCCGACGACAGCGAGCGAGAGTACGGTGGCCGCAGGCAGCCATAAATACGCAGTGTGTGACTGCGTCGCACTCGCAGAGCCTCTCAACCTGAGTCAGTCCAGAGACTAGCAGACTGCCAGGCAGTCAAAGCCAGCCAGGAGCAAGCCCATGGAAGAGGGGTAGGAATGGGGTACCACATGCATGCGTAAAGAGGTGGAAGGTGTGGGTGTGATTAGGCAGGACATGGGTGTGGTTATGTGGTTGGGCGCGGTTAATTTAACCACTCCCATAGGCGCCAGAGAAAATCTTGCTGCCAGGTGCCAGGCACCCCAGGCTCACCCCTGTGTGCAGCAGCAGTGTGCGGCGGAACCCAGCCCCAGAAGGTGGAGTCTTTTTGGCCAGTTGGACTCGGGCTCCTCGCTGCCACTGCTGCTAGTGGGTGCCTTGGCCCTTGCTGCCGCTGCCCGCTAGCACCTCCATGGTCCCCTGCCCGGACCCCCACCGTTCCTGGCCCGGCGCCTTCTTCCAGTTCCACCTGCCATGAGATGGACCTCATGGTAAGTAGGCAGTAAGGCAGGCAGTCTATGTACAGCACTGCCTCTCTCTTTCTGATGTGGCTGCTGGGGGAGGGGGGCGCTCTTTTTGCCCTGGGCTGGTGGTCAGAACCCACCATGGTGATGGTCTAACAGTGTGACTCCCTGGCTGGGGGTAGGGGGGCACTCTTTTTGCCCTGGGCTGGTGGTCAGAGTCTGACCACCAACCAGCCCAGGGCAAAAAGAGTACCCCCCTTCCCCAGCCAGGGAGTCACAGTCAGACCATGGTGGGCTCTGACCACCAGCCCAGGGCAAAAAGAGCACCCCCCCTACCACCCACAGCCAGGGAGTCAAAGTCAGACCATGGTGGTCTGACGGTCAAACCACCATGGTCTGACTGTGACTCCCTGGCTAGGGGGCGGAGGGGGTCACTCTTTTTTTCCCTGGGCAGGTGGTCAGACGCAGAGTAAAAAAATTAAAAATAAAATAAAAATGGTGAGTTGGTTTCAAGAAGCCTTTTGACATGATTTCACTTAGCAGCTTTGATTGGGGGGGGGGGGGGGGGGGCAATTTTTTGACTCTCGAACTGGGTGAAATTTAGCCTAGAAACTGCCCTGACAGAGATCTACAGCTCAGATGGGGGAATCTTTCCATAGAATAACTATTAGTCGTGCACTGCACAAAGTTGGCCTTTATGGAAGAGTGGCAAGAAGAAAGTCATTGTTAACAGAGAAGCATAAGAAGTCCCCTTTTCAGTTTGCCACAAGCCATGTGGGGGACACAGAAAACATGTGGAAGAAGGTGCTCTGGTCAGATGAGACTAAAATTGAACTTTTTGGCCAAAAGGCAGAACGCTACGTGTAGTGGAAAACTAACACTGCACATCACTCTGAACACACCATCCTCACTGTCAAATATGGTGGTGGCAGCATCATGCTCTGGGGGTGATTCTCTTCAGCAGGGACAGGGAAGCTGGTCAGAGTTGATGGGAAGATGGATGGAGCCAAATACAGGGCAAACTTGGAAGAAAACCTCTTGGAGTCTGCATAAGACTTGAGACTGGGGCAGAGGTTCACCTTCCTGCAGGACAACGACCCTAAACATAAAGCCAGGGCAACAATGGAATGGTTTAAAATAAAACATATCCATGTGTTAGAATGGCCCAGTCAAAGTCCAGATCTAAATCCAATCGAGAATCTGTGGCAAGAACTGAAAACTGCTGTTCACAAATGCTGTCCATCTAATCTGACTGAGCTGGAGCTGTTTTGCAAAGAAGAATTGGCAAGGATTTCAGTCTCTAGATGTGCAAAGCTGGTAGAGACATACCCTAAAAGACTGGCAGCTGTAATTGCAGCAAAAGGTGGTTCTACAAAGTATTGACAAAGTATTGAATAATTACGCACACCCCACTTTGCAGTTATTTATTTGTAAAAAAATGTTTGAAATTATGTATGATTTTTGTTCCACTTCTCACGTGTACAGCACTTTGCATTGGTCTTTCATGTGGAATTCCAATAAAATGGATTCATGTTTGTGGCAGTAATGTGACAAAATGTGGAAAACTTCAAGGGGGCCGAATACTTTTGCAAGCCACTGTCTAAATCAGTAATACAGATACACAAATGGCTCAAAGCTTAGGTGTTCTGGGTATTTTATCAACACTTAGTGATACCTCTTGAGCATAAACCAATAGTTTATTTTTTGGGAGGTAAAATAATCTCATTATATAATGTAATATACTGTGTATGGCTAAATATTACATGATTTCATGTTTTGATTGGATAATGTAAAAAAAATGTACTCTGTATATTGTTTAACCCAAGAAATAGATCGAACAATATGTTGGTAATTTTATATAATATTGGATTTTATAATACATTGCATTGCCAGTTCTTTTGTAGCTCCCCAGAAACATACCAGCAGGCTACGAGGAAAGTATGAATAATTTTATTTAAACATATATCTGTTCTTACCGTGAAAAAAAGGCAATGCCATGTAGGTCGCCCTTCTGTTCAATAAAGCAAATTATTATTTTATTATGATTATTTTCAGTATCTCATATAACTGAACTCTGAGGGAGAGAAAATCAAAAGAAGCTTTAAAATCAACTGTAAAATGCAGTAGTAACATCAATGTTCAATATCCTTCTTGCCAATGGGAAACCATTTTCTAGTTTGAATTAATAATCCCATCAATACATTTTTTATCTGACAGGTGAATACAGAAAAGTAAACTTTGGGTAGACTCCAACAAAAAAACAAGGGTATTTAGGAGGAGGGCAAGTGTTTAATCATAAAAGCCCCCATTAAGTGAATTTATGAAGGTATCGAGGAAGGTTATAACAATCGTACGTCCCCTTCAATGCATTCCACTCAGTGAATATGTAAGTGGCCTTGAATCATTTATGCCTACATGCAGGAAACTGATAAATTTTGAACAAATTTAATTGAAAACACCCCTGGAGTGAGTTTGAAGGAAGGATTAAATTTAATGGTCTCACGGAGTGTCACAGCACAAGGCTGCCAGTTTCTGAGGTCTATTTTTTCCTCTAAAGAGAAGTGAAACCTTAACTAAGGAGTACATTTGAGTTTAATCACATCTCAGAAATGAAAATCATTTTACTTTGCTATGTAATGAGACTTAAAGGAGATGTTTGAGCAGGCAAATCACAAAGTTTAGGTTCGCTTAAACAGTGTAATGCATAGATATTTCATCCTTATTACGCAAAAGGGGGTTGATTTACTAAAGGAGATGTGCAGCAAACAGCAGTGAAGTACCATTGTGCTCACTTCAAACAACCAATCAGAGCCAGATGAATTTAAAAATAAATAAACTACAAAAGGAACTGCTTTATATATGATTCAAGACTTGAAGAGAACACAGCAAAATGGCACCGTTCTTTGCATCCTCCATAGTAAATCATCAGTAAAATGCTGGCTTAACTACATGAATAATTTTAAAGCTTAGACCTTGGCCGGCACCAATGTATACAGCTGAGATGCAAAAGGGAATATGTGTGATTTTATTTTATTTTTTTACTGCCAAAAGGTTAGCAACTCTATGCAGCCAAATCTGTCATTTAGATAAAACAGCAACACAGAAGGAGTAGCATAGGCGGCTCTCCCTTTTACTTATGAGTAGTACAACCGGGGCATAATTCCTGCATAATCATGAAAATGGAGAACATGTCCTTAGAGATGCCCTTAGAAATGCTGAGTGTCAGCACTAAATGGCAGCACCGACCGCCGCTGCTGCTCCAGCTGCCTCAGGTCCACTTCACCGCCGAGGGATCCATTGCACTGTGACCGCCGCTGCTGCACCAGCTGAAATGGGGCCGCTTCACCACTGGGAGATCCCTGGCACTGGGCTATTATGCCACAACTCTGCATTCATGCCACTCCATCGCCATGGGGGAAGGTATTTCCGCCGCTGCTGCTCCATCACTGTGGCCATAGCAGGCCGGTTGCTCCTTCCCCCTCCCTCTCCCCCCAGTCTGTCCATGTATTCATCACTTAGGCCACCAGTCAGCATCACAGTCTCCAGTTCCAGCCATCAGCTCTCCCCCTCAGCAGCATAACCAATCCACTGCGGCCCTCCAGGCCCACCTTAGTCTAAGGTTCACCCTGCACTATGGCCTGGGGCCACAGCCTCACAGCACCTCCCTGCCCTGGATCCTTGCAGCCCAGCAGGCATTTAGGAATGCCTACTCCCCTTCACCAGGGATGCTCTTCTCTGCCTGAAGCCACTGTCTAGTATTTTTTGACTCTACAAATCCAACCGCATTTGGTCCAACTTTACCAGATGAGGCTGCAAGCAAGGGGGATCATTTCTTTCCAGCCAGGACCAATCAAGGTTATCAAAGCCACCAGCCTGCCACCACTGCAACCCCAGGGGATTCTTGGACTCTCTGTCTCTCTATCTTATTTCTCATCCATTCTCTCCTTCTTCTCTTCTCTTGCTCTCTCCTACATGCTATCCTGCTCTCTCTCTCTATTCTCTGCACTATCCTTTTCCAAGGACATACTGCGGAGCATCTGAATCACTGCAAAGCAGTTGAGCGCCACCATGAAATCAACATAGCACTTGGATGCCTCCTCCAGTTCTTCTCCACTATGCTTGTCTGTATACCTACTGTGCATCTCACTGTATTTTATTTTATTTACCATACCATCACCAACCCTGTATGTGCCAGAAATAATTCTGGGTATGACCCCCATTGTACTTGGTGAAATAAATATTTCTGATTCTGCAATGGGATCTCCCAATTTCCAGATACACAATACAGACATACACCTAGGTCTATTCTTAAGAATTAGATGGAACATTATAAAAAAAGGCCATGTTCAGTTTACCTGATCCATCCACTGTATTTTCTGATACCTCAGAAATCTCCTAGACATATAGACTATTGGCTGCTTAGTGTTTACAAAAAAGGCACTTGATGGGTGAGGCAAAAGTCCAGCCATTAGACAAGCACTGCAAGCAGTTAGAAGGCACAAGAGAGCAAGAGAAGAGGTGCTATCCTCAATGCATCAGGCCAGTCAAGACATAATAAAAGTCATCTGTTTATCTAGCAGTTGTTTGAGTGATGCTCAAATAGCTTTATGGTTAAGAAATACTGTATTTTGGGGGTTCAGTTGGAGATGGCACATCTTGTCCATAGCTGATACTCAAACTCCCCCATCCTTGGAATGTACATCTACCTTTTCATAATTACGCTACAGGTTTACTCTCGGACAATTACAGTCAGTCACAGTTTACTGGTTTGATGGGGGGGTGGGGGGTTAATGTAATCTTCCTACTTTCTCTTTGTTTTATCCCATTCAGACAAGGACCCATCTCATTGAAGTTTTTCTGGTTAAATGAGATCATACAGTTCTGAGCCATGATAGTCCATATACAAACTTCCCTAATATGTCTGGTGAGGAGTCATTTACCATCACCTCCATCTAAAGGAATAAGAATGTGATTGTCAGGAGTGCTAATAAAGGAGGGTGATGGCTGTACTCATTGTAGCTGATTACTGGGGCTTTTTGATAATTTTAAATTGAAATAACAAAAAATAGAAAGTGACCCACTGTGGATTTTCAGAAACAGTTACAGACTTTAATTGACCGCAAGTTCTGTTGAATATTCTGGAGAAAAGAGTCCCTTGGGTACATTAATTTGCTGTGTCCCTGCTAAGCTAAGTAATTGGAGCCTGAAATTGGGTCATTGTTTGAGAAAATGGGGGAATTACTTAATCCTTACCTTCAATCACTGGTCAGTTATCTGTTGGAGCACATCAAAGATACTTAAAGAGGAACTCCAGTGAAAATAATGTAATAAAAAAGTGCTTCATTTTTACAATAATTATGTATAAATGTTTTAGTCCGTGTTTACCCATTGTAAAATCTTTCCTCTCCCTGATTTACATTCTGACATTTATCACATGGCGACATTTTTACTGCTGGCAGGTGATGTCAGTGGAAAGAGATGCTGCTTGCTTTTTCGGCAGTTGGAAATAGCTGTAGACAGCTGTTATTTCCCACAATGCAACAAGGCTCCCACAGTGTGATGTCAGCTCCATGGTCCTGGCATCACACTGTGGGAGGGTTTTCACCACAATATCAGCCATACAGAATCCTCTGATGATCCATTTGTGAAAAGGAAAAGATTTCTCATGGGAAAGGGGGTATCAGCTACTGATTGGGATGAAGTTCAATTCTTGATTACAGTTTCTCTTTAAGATCTATTGGCCCAGTTAAATGGCATCCTGTGGGAGGAGAGTCTCATTAAAGTCACTATGAATGCAGTTTCTATGCAAATCTGAAATGTTTTATTCCTATTTTTTTATATTGCTGTAGAGTTTGAATGTTTTCATAGCGATTGTCGGTAATCTGATTGGCTGTGCCTGTGCAGCAAGCCGGGGCCGCTTGTGCACGGTTCTCTTTAACCTAGTTTGTGTCCTACTTCTAGGGCCTAATTTTGTTGTAAATAGATCTATGAACTAGAGTTAGACTATATTGAAATCTCTATGAAGTCATTAACTAGAGACATAATAGTGCTTTCAATGCAATGTCTGTTAAATGCACTGCTTCTGAAGCCAGAATGGCTTACTTTATAATTTGCTTTGAATTGTTTGTTTGTTTTTTAACTGACCAATTTTCCTGTTTGTCAGAATTTTGGATTACAAGTATTAATCTGGTTCCATTAATGGATTTGATTGATTAACACAGACATACTCTACATTGTGAAACTATTCCAGAAGAATACTGTGATTATGGTTAAAGTCTAACCTTCTTCATTTGGATGCAATACAAATTATTTTTTTATTTTTCCACATCAAAAGCTGCATACTATAAATACTTAGCTCTACATACACTGGCTTTCAACAGTGAGTTGACTGCTTATACTACCATTATGTTTATAGTTGCTGGAACTAGAAGGACTGCAGAGGCTGCATGTTCTGTTCTCCTTTAATGGTTACCACAGGAGTTAACTATCATTTATAACATTCAAGTTTCTGGCATTGTTAGGATATAATACATGAATTACTTGGACTGATTTTGGGAGGCAAGATTTGTTAGCATACAAGGGCCCATATGCAATTCACTTTTTCACCTGTGTATTCTCCTAGGTGATATTTTCACAACTTGTAAATAAAATGCCTTTTAAACCACCAACAAGCAAACAAATACTCAAAATCATTTTGACAGTACTTTTTCACCTACTATTTGGTACTTTTTCCATTGTACAGTGCTAAAACGTTATTTTAAATTGAGGATGAAAAATTATCTCTTAGGAGAAACCTCAGGAGAAAAAGTGAATTGCATATGGCCCAGGGAGCGCTCTGTACCTTTTATGAAAAAGATGTTTAACCACTTCCCCTCCCCAGGACAAGTAACTATGTCCCTGCAAAATGCCATAACTGCTTGCAGGGGCTTAGCTACTACGTCCCTCCCTGCCATGCTTTCCCGCTCACCCCCCACCCCCCGGCTCATTACCACCGCCAATCAGTAGCCGCTAGATCAATGAATAAGAACACAGTTCCCATTCATTGATCTAAGTCCTCGTGTGAATGACCACAGTCGTCTATGAGATGACTCCACCATTCACAAAGACTGTCCACGCATCACTTCCTCTATGCGTAGTAATACTTCACTTAAGAAAGTTATGCAGAAGAACAGAGGTGCCAAAAGGATAAAAGGAAGCTAAATGAGCTTAAAAACCAAATTCTTGGTAAATAGAGGAGGTAGTGGTGGACTTACCTCCTCCAAGTAGACACACAACGACTGTAGTAAAGACAGTCAATATATTTTATTTATGAACTTAAAATATGCAACGCGTATCGCAGGTTTGATCCCGCTTCATCAGGCAATAACAACGGAGCAATAGCATATGTGGTCAGTAGAAGAGCCAGGCAGTAGAAGAGCCAGAGGTGCCTGGCTCTTCTACTGACCACATATGCTATTGCTCCGTTGTTATTGCCTGATGAAGCGGGATCAAACCTGCAAAACGCGTTGCATATTTGGAGTTCATCAATAAAATATATTGACTGTCTTTACTACAGTTGTTGTGTGTCTACTTGGAGGAGGTAAGTCCACCACTACCTCCTCTATTCACCAAGAATTTGGTTTTTAAGCTTATTTAGCTTCCTTTTATCCTTTTGGCGCCACTGTTTTCCTGCATAATATTGAGTCCACCCTGGGTGGAGGGTTGAACCCCCTTTTTTCTCATCTACAGAGAGCGACTTCTTATTCTTGAGTGGGGTCAGAAAAATCTCCCCAACTGCCTTTACAGTGGTTGCCTAATGGTAACCCTGGTTTGTGAGTATTAATATTTACTCTATCTAGTAACCATTTACCAGTACATATTACACTATTGGGGCTCTTGGTGTTCCTTGTTTTTATCACTTAATAAAGTGAGTGGCTAGGACATCTTGTGGCCAAAAGTATAAAATTACATATACATTTTTTTTCAATAAAGGAAATATTTTTACAAAATTAACCCCTGACCTCCCACACTCCCCATTAGCAACCAATTCTTTTTTTTTTTAAATGTACAAAGAAAAAAAAAACATAAATAGTTACCTTAGGGACTGAACTTTTTTAATATGTATGTAAAGAGGGTATATGTTACTTTATAAATTATGGGCTTGTAATTAGTGATAGACGCAAAACTAAAAAAAAATGCACCTTCATTTCCAAATAAAATGTTGGCACCATACATTGTACTAGGGAAATATTTTAAACGTCGCAATAACAATAATTCTTCACTTAAGAAAGTGAGTGGCAAGGATATCTTGTGGCCAAAAGTATAAAATTACATATACATTTTTTTTCTATAAAGGACATATTTTTACCTTATTTTTACATATAAAATGAACCCCTGACCCCCCGCACTCCCCATTAGCAACCAATTTTTTTTATTTATAAAAAAAAATAAAAAAAATGTACAAATAAAAAAATTACATAAATAGTTATCTTAGGGACTGAACTTTTTTAATATGTATGTAAAGAGGGTATATTACTGTTACTTTATAAATTATGGGCTTGTAATTAGGGATGGATGCAAAACTAAAAAAAAAATTGCACCTTTATTTCCAAATAATATGTTGGCACTATACATTGTACTAGAGAAATATTTTAAACGTTTCAATAACCGGGACAAATTAACAAATAAAATCTATGGGTTTTAATAATGGTAGCATGTAATATTTTAAAACTATAATGGCCCGAAAAATTTTTTTTCAATTCTTTTCTTATTATTACCATTAAAACGCAGTTAGAATAAAATAATTCTTAGCAAAAAGTACCCACCAAAGAAAGCCTATGTCAGGACTCGCTGATATAGGATTCAGGTACACACTGTATGCAAATGCGGCTGACTAGCTAACACTTCCAGAGAGTGACCTAACCATACATGCTGATTCTTTGTAAGTAGATTTTGCATACAATGTGAGAGCTGAATATATACCACAAATCCTCTGCGAGACAGGTAACAAGGCACAGATAGTATATGAGTAGATTTGGTAATAGTCAACTGAACCTTAGTGGCAACAGCAATCCAGAAGATAGCAGGAGATGTTGATAACACAGGAGTCCAGAAACAATAACTTATTGGTATGTAGGTTCCAGGACCAGGAGAATAGACCAGCAGGTTGTTAGTCCTATAATGATGTGCTTATGGGTATGCAGATTCCAGGGCAGGATGATATAAAGTTCAGAACACAGGAGTACTATATAAATGTCACAGTACAGAAGGGCTAGGCAGAAATCAAGGTCAGGCAATCCAGTGGTCAGGGCAGGCGGCAAACAGACAGAGTCCAGTAACAAGCAATAGATCAGTTCAGGCAGCAAACAGTCAAAATCCAATAACAGGCAGTTGGTCAGGGCAGGCAGCAAACAGGCAGAGTCCAGTAACAAGCAGTAAGTCAAAGTAAAGAAAAGCAATCCACAAGTTATATGTATTACATAAACCCCTGCCTAATTGTCAGCTGAGTCTACCTTTGTCTCCGCCTCAGACCATACTGCGGCCGAGAAGAGCAATCCCTTACAGCCTAATTGGTGGGGAAAAAAAACAAGCTATAGATTGTTTAGTTGTGATAAGTTTTTTTTTTAAGGGAAAAACCCTTTGAGGTGAACCAGAAAGAGATATGTATGGTTGGCACCAAACGCTAGCTGACAGATGACGCAATGTGGTCGCTCCTATTGCTGGCCGTGCTCAAAGTCCAGAAGTATAATTCACAGGGTAGCAAAAAGAACGAAAATGGAGCACCGGCTCTTGCTATTCGGATTTTATTGCGAGCTCATAGGCATTACAGGTAGACCAGATAGGTGAGGGTGAAGGTACCGGCCTGACAACAGCCGCTTTCTCAAAGGCACAAAAGAGTATCAAGTATCACAGGATAAAGTACACAATATATACAATATGTTATTACTCACCACACCCCTCTGTTTCTGCATCACTGATTGTGAACGTGCCACCCATTACGGCGATTGCGTACGCTTCCGGGTAATTACCGCCCACTTCAGGGGTCACGTGACTTCCTAACCAATCGGCATTCAGGAACGACGAGCCTATCCAAGCTTAGGACAGGCGGCCAATCCGGCGCTCCGCTCAGTAAACGTCACGACGAGCGTCCATAGCTTCATTAGCAACACCAATCCTGATGCAGAAAATTCGATAGGGGTGGGTTCCTGCAAAACAAAGATACAAAGATAAAGAATTAAAAGGCTACCTACACAGATATGTTTACAACAATTAAAAAATGTTTAAAAACATATATAGAGAGGTTTGCTGGATACATAGGTTTGGAACTTTGGTTAGTATGCATCTAAAAAGCAGTGTAATTCATTTCGTTCATTGAGTCCTTGCGCACAGCAATGGCCCCTACATTTGCAAATTTATATCTGGCAAGATGGGAGGAATTGATTATCCACAGTAACTCTAACCCCTTTCGCGACTTGGTCGCCTGCTGGTATCGATTTGTGGATGACGTGTGGATAGTTTGGAGTGGGAACCAAAAGGGTTTAGAAGAATTTGTGAAATACATCAATGTGAATACTTTTAATATGCAGGTTACAGGAGTGTGGGGGGGGAGACAGGGTGGAATTTCTTGATCTACAGCTGTTCATAGAGGGAGATAAACTCTTAACTAGAGGGTACCGTAAAAATACCGCTACCAATTCCCTCCTAAGATATAATAGCTACCACCCAAGGCATACTCTTGAGGGGATCCCATAGGGACAGTTCTTGTGACTCAGAAGGAACAATAGTCTAGAGGAAGACTTTGAGTCGCAAAGCTTTGAACTGGGTACGTGGTTCCTAGCCAAGGGGTACCCCATGGAACTAGTGACAAAATCTTATCAAAGAGCAAAAAATAGGGATCGTATAGACCTTATCTTTAAGGATAGAAAAAACAGACAGACACCACGCTCCAAAGGTGAACGTGTAGCGATGGTGTTTGACTATTCTCCAATGGCTGCACAGATAAGAACCATTATTCTTAAACACTGGTCCACCCTGCAATGTGATCCCACTTTAACTCGTATCACGAAGGAGAAACCCCTAATTACTTTTAGGAGGGCCCAAACAATAGGTGATATTGTCACCTCTAGTGAGTTACGATCAATTAAAAAGGAGAATTGGCTCCAGAGCCTCTACCCCAAGGGCAATTTCAGATGTAGAACATGTAATCATTGTGACCAATTCCTACCTGGTAAAAATATATCGCTGGGAGGTACAACCATCACTATTAGAGATTATATGCATTGTAGGTCTACCTATGTAGTATATGCGATTATATGTCCCTGCAACAGATTCTATGTTGGCAAAACTGAGCAGCAATTGGCAAGTTGGCAACCCGCTTTCAACAACATGTTAACTCTATACGTACAGGGGTTGAAGAGGGTAGGTTTATACTACACATGAGGGAATGTCACAATGGGAGATCAGGTGGTTTAAAATGTATGGGCCTGAAACATGTACCCATCCCCCATAGAGGTGGTAATCGTAAACAAATTCTTTTACAGGAGGAAGCAAAAATAATTTCACTAACTGATGCATGCTATGCGCAAGGACTCAATGAATTAAATGAATTACACTGCTTTTTAGATGCATACTAACCAAAGTTCCAAAGCTATGTATCCAGCAAACCTCGCTACATATGTTTTTAAACATTTTTTAATTGTTATATCCGTATAGGTAGCCTTTTAATTCTTTATCTTTGTATCTTTGTTTTGCAGGAACCCGCCCCTATCGAATTTTCTGCATCAGGATTGGTGTTGCTAATGAAGCTATGGACGCTCTTCGTGACGTTTACCGAGCGGAGCGCCGGATTGGCCGCCTGTCCTAAGCTTGGATAGGCTCGTCGTTCCTGAGTGCCGAATGGTTAGGAAGTCACGTGACCCCTGAAGTGGGCGGTAATTACCCGGCAGCATACGCAATCGCCGTAACGGGCGGCACGTTCACAATCAGTGATGCAGAGACGGAGGGGCGTGGTGAGCAATAACATATTGTATATATTGTTTACTTTATCCTGTGATACTTGATACCTTTTTGTGCCTTTGAGAAAGCTGCAGTTGCCGCGAAACGGCTGTCAGGCCGGTACCTTCACCCTCACCTATCTGGTCTACTTGTAATGCCTATGTGCTCGCAATAAAATCCGAATAGCAAGAGCCGGTGCTCCATTTTCGTTCTTTTTGCTACCCTGTGGATTATACCTTTGAGGTGAAGTGGTTAAACCACAGTTGATATTTTTTATGAAAAATATCAGTTTTTACTGATATGAGTAATTTCAGTTTTGTGAAATTTTGTGGAATTTTTTGCAATTACAATTATGATCTAAATAACTATTTCTGTTGTAATCTTGATTTACTTCATTTCATGTAACTATTACACATACATTGTCTATGAGGAATAAGAATGCAAATTTTCACATATGACAAAACACATTTTCAAAATGTTTTTATTAGTCCGAAATTTTGCATAGTAATTCCGAGTTTTGCTGCTATTACTAAAATTACTACTATGCTAAAATGTAGATCATCACTAATATTGAGTGACCACCCTTATTACAAATAGATGTAAAGAGAAAGAACCGAGAGCGAAATATAGTGTAGTAAATAGTGGTAATGGGTATCATGAAATAAGAGTACAACGATATACTTACAAACCAGGGTTACCTCCAGGCAACCACTGTATAGGCAGGCGAGGAGATTATGCTGTCCTCACTCAGGGTCAAGAAGTCGCTCTCTGTAGACAGGAAAAAACAAGGGGTATCCCCCTCCACCAGGGGTGGATATTACATATATTGTAAAGGAGAACAGAGGCGCCAAAAGGGTAAAAATAGTTCATAAAAAGTTTAAAAATGCTTAGGAGGCAGTGGTGGACTTACCTCCTGCAAGCAGACACAACAAGCTGTGTATTCAAAATAAGGTAGATTTATTGGTACACTCCAGGGGGTAGTTGCAACGCGGTTCGCAGGCCTAAACCCGCTTCACCAGGCAATAGTGAGTAGGAGCACACGACTGGGGACAAGAGGCATAATTGGTGCCTGATCTTGGACATTGTGCTTGTGTATATACTGTAGTCAGTATTAAGTGTTTATAATAAAATAATTATAATTAAACACATATCGAACTTATAAAATGC
Source organism: Hyperolius riggenbachi (assembly GCF_040937935.1). Classification (NCBI taxonomy): domain Eukaryota; kingdom Metazoa; phylum Chordata; class Amphibia; order Anura; family Hyperoliidae; genus Hyperolius; species Hyperolius riggenbachi. The sequence goes on from NC_090650.1 coordinate 213,458,965, forward strand.
ATATCGGTCGAATAATAAAATTATAGCAACATAAGTAGAGTGAAAAAACATAAGTACAGTAAAAGGTATTCAAATGGCAAGTTGTATAAAATGGGGTATTTTTGCTCCAGAGTGTTTGTATAGGAAGAGTGGTGTGCAATAATATGGGAGGGAGTGGGAGATGAAAAAGGCGGAAGGGGGGGCGGGGTGTTAATGTGTATATTAGCAGGAGGGACGTGAGACGGTGGATGTTGGTGGTACTATCATGAATATATGTGTAGGTGGGAGGCTGTAGCAAATAAGATCATGTGTGGTCTATGGGGCAATCAATTAGGCTTGCTGGAACACATAAGTGTTTGTAAATAGGTTTGGGCAACGTGGGGAACCTTTGCACTTACCAGCAGTATGTCCGGGTAACACCTGGCACCTCATTGCCGTGGTGACCAGGACCTGCTGTTTAAATATTCATTAGTTATGTCTTTTAACCTATCCGAATGCGAGGCGGGCATTGGACTTCCCGCCTCGCGGGAATACGTCATAACTGTGGGGCTCCAGTGCGAGCTCAAAGTCGCACCTATATGATGTGGAGAAGGGCATAGGAGTGTGGCGCTGATGTCACAATCAAGGCAACATTCAGATAAGGGCGGAAGCTGTCAGCCCGATGTCAAGCGCTTCTAATGCGCTTGCGTCAGGCTCGCGTCCGCCATGATTGTGATGGGCAGGGCGGGCATGGTGATGAAAGATGAAAGGAGGGATCTCTGGAAGAGAGGGGTGGCAATGTCTCCACACCTCTGGTGCCCTGTATAAAAGAAGCATACAGAACTTGGAACTTGATGTACTGTATATTAAATTGTACAGCAGCAATATGTCATTTTAATGGATTGTTTTTTCATTATTTCCTTGGATTTTTTTAAAATGTTTTTTCCTCAAAAAAGAAAACAAAGGTCTTCTTGGAAAAAAAATGTTTCACTTGTTCCCACTATTCTCCCTAACCCCTAACCATTGTGGTTTGTGCAAGTGTTTTTTTCCCAAATTACTCAAAAACATCTTTATGACTGCCATGGTCATAATTTTGCATATCATGCAGAATTCATGAATGGATTATGTGAAACCAATTCAATTGTGAAATCATATTTATATGTTATCTTATTTTTTACACACAATTTTGTGCAAGCAAAATTAACACATTACAATCGTCACTAGTAAATGCCTACAGGATTGGAGCTGTTTTGATTAATTATGGAAAATAGTTAAAGAGGACAGTATGACAGAATGTTTTGACTTTAATGGTTTTGAGGTAAACTATGATGGTAAACAAAGTGATAGTGGATCCTGTTGATCTGAGGTTGTGTGGGATGCGATGCATTTGCAACAAATCCTTCAGGTATGCTGGTTCTATACTGTATAGGGATTTGAATGTTAGTAGGCCAGTCTGGAAGAGTTGTTTCCATTTATGGGTGTGTACATTTGGTATTCTATCTTTTTTTTTGGTGCAGGATAGTGCTGAAGTTACTTTTTTTTTGGCATATTTCCTCTCTCTAACATTAATCTCCCTATTTTAACACCTAACACTCAGCTCCCTAATCAAATCCAAACCTTCCCTCTTGACTCCTAACAGTAACCTTTAATTCTCCCGTCTCCAACCTCCTCTCTCCTCCTCTCCTAACACTGACCTGCTCCCTCGCCATTGCCACTAAATGAATGAGTGTTGTTTCCACCTCTTCCCTCACCGTTCCAACTGCTCAGGTAACAAATTTAAAGAGACTCTGTAACAAAATGTTAAGCCTTATTTCTTCTATGCTATAAATTCCTATACCTGTTCTAATGTGGCCTGTCTTACTGCAGCCTTTCCTACTTGCACTGTCTCTGTAATAAATTGTATCTCCTTTCCTCTGTCGTGTCTGTCGGGCTGAGGCTGGAAAGTGTGGAATGTACAGCACAGCTTGTCATTGGTAGAAGCTTTACACACCCCCTCCAAGCTCTGCATGAGTCACACAGTAAGCTGTTCTCAGCCTATGATACTGTGGTTAGAAGCCAGTCTTTTGTTTGTAAACACTGCCTAAAACTGTTCATTACAAACCAGGATTGCAGCAGGGAGTGGCAGAAACAGCACAGAGGGGCACAGGAGAAAATAAGGAATATAGTGGTATGCTTTTTATTGTAAGAATATTAGAGTACAGATTCTCTTTAAGATTTGCTCTATGATAGCTGAGTATTCAGCCATCTCTTAGCCAAACACTGTTATAATGCACCAAAATTCAAGTCTCTTCTCTCCATAGCCACAAAGTTATATTTCAGTCTATGGGTAGCTGAGACATAAAAATCACCCCATACTGCAAATATGCCTGCTTAATTTATGAGTAGCCAGTAGAGTGAGGAAAGGATCAGTGTTGTAGTATCTGGCAATTGTGGGATTGGTTTGTTAACAACCTCACAGTAACATACTGATTGAAATTAGAGCTGCTTGCTGTCAAGTGTGAATATCTGAGGACAAAAACCTCAGTTTTGTCAGCATTGTCAGCATTTAGTTTAAGGCTGTCACAGTAGTAGAGGGGTTAGAACTCTCGCCTTACAACGCTAAGTCCCTAGTTTAAATCATAGACATACCATTCTGTATTGCTTTACCTTGACAAAGGGGACCCCACGGGGCCCCGAAACGAGTCGTTGGATTTATGGAGTGGATATGTGTCACGATTGGTTTAATAAACCTTGATCTTGGATCGATTGAGTGTGCGGACCTTCACGATTTTTTACTTGCAGTTCACAATGGTCCAGCACCTCCATGGTGGTGTGCGATCCTCATTTTGATTTTTCTTCAAATCATAGACAGGGCTATCTGCATGGAGTTTTTACGTTCTCACTGTGTTTGTGTGGGTTTCCTCCAAGTACTCAAATTTCCTCCCACATCCCAAATACATACCGATAAGTACATTTTCTTCCCCCTAAAAAAATTGGCCCTAGACTACAACAATGTAGACATATGACTATGGATGGGACAGTTAGTGACATGACTATATGCTCTGTATAGCACTGTGGAAGATGTTAGCGCTATATAAATATTAAATAATAATAATAATAATACTGCTGTAGCAAGATGAAGAGAAGTGGGAACTCATTTTTATTTTTTAAATATTATTATCTATACATTTATTATATTTAACAACCTGGTCAGCAGCTGTGAACTGGAAGTGCTGCTGACACAGGTTTATGGTGAGGAGTACGGAGAGGAGTGTGTGGCTTACACTTAAGATGGCCCCCACGGGACCACGTAACCTCAAAGCATTTTATTATTGCCTATTGACTCTATTTCAGCTGTGTCCTGTCAGAATAGCCTATAATTTTTTTCTGTTTACCAATGTATTGGAGTTTGGAACTAAAATAGAGATTCTGTGTCTCCCTGGTAACTTATATATATTATTATAATAAATAAAAGTATACTTACCAGTTGATTATCCTTTCCAACCTGAAAGAGAAATAAAAAGAATTGTTTATTAAAAATATACTTATCAGCTAATGGAAGTAATCAGGGAAATTACCTGCCAATTGTCTGCCGATGTCCTGCTTAGAAACCTATAAGAATAAGAAAATATAAGTTAGTGAAAGAGTAAAGTGTTGTAGCTTATGCATAGTTCTGAATGCTGAAACAGAAAACATAAGGAGAGAGTTTTATGAATGGATCTACGGTTGAGTTAGAAGTGAAAGATAATTAGCCTACAGGAAGGCACTGGCTAAAATGATTTTCAAGAGAAAGAGAATTATTAGCTCCAGGGGCACACTTCTCCACGTTACTCCGTGGATTACAAAATTTAGAGGAATTGATCCATCCTTTAGCATGACCAGTGACAAGTCGTTGGATTGCATAGTTTATGTTTGAAAACCACGTATAGTTTCTCATTTTAAGTGCCTATGTCCAAGGAACATATTAGTTTGGTTTTATTATTTCTGTGTCCCAACTTTCACTGAGTAAGAATAGCTCAGACTCTGGCAAGGGACAGAAAACTGTTTAGGGGACTTTACTCAGTGAAAGTATAAGTAAAGAAAAAAGAGAATCTAGTTTGAACTCTGGGAAGGGACTGAGAACTGATTTGGGGTGTCAGAACCTCAGATTGAAAAACTAGTTGGAGTACTAGTAGTCATTAGCAACTTACACTACATACTGTAATGTTTATTTCTATGTTGCCTTCTTTCCTTAGGAGATCATCAAGAATGTCAAAGCATACTGTTGACTAACGCAATAATTTTTTCAGCTTTGTGATCTTGAGGAAGAAGAAAGAGGGTGTTAGTAGTATGCTTCATTGTTCATTATTACCTCATTAAAGAGGAGCTGTTAGGTATAAGGTCTCAGAGAAAATAAACACATATATCAGTAGCTAAAGATTGGCTGTACTTACATTACATATGCATTTCACTGTCCACGTTTGGATTTCACAGAATTTGTATATAGTATATGCAGAGATAGATGCTCCTGACAGCTCATGGCAGGCTCCATGTTTTTCTGTCAAATGTGTCGTCATGTCCTGCCTGCTTCCTGATCACAGATAAGCTTGTACTAAATAACACAGTGTGCAGTGAATATTAATGAGCCATGTGGCTAGGAACAATAGCTGACTCCTGCAGTGTACTCTGCCCGAGATTTATCAGTGCTATGCGCTGGACTTATTACACAAGCTGCTGTAACGTCTCATTAGCAGCCGAGGGGAGAGCCCCAGAATGCTTTGCAGTATGGTATGCGGCTTGCGTCTTTATGGGTCTATAACAGCCTTTAAGATAAGCACACATCAAAGGTAACTGAGATTTTTATCTTCACTAATTGCTTTTGGGCTTCCTTCTAAACTGTTTAACACAGGAGAATAGAGGTTTAAATTAGCTTCTGCAGCCTGACAGTTACTCTTTAAAAACTTCAATTTTTGCAATTTTGCAACTAAAGAGTCAGTGCCTGGTAGATTCCTAATGGTCAGGTTATTTAAGGGGCGTTACAATTTCATCCATCCACCCCTAAAGCTTGGCTAAGCAAGTGTTTTTTTTCAAAGAATGGGGCATTCATACAAGGTTTAAGTATTAAATATCATCAGCACAACAATGGAATGTTTTTGGATATTTTTTTCAAGTAATAAAATGTACATATAGGGAACAACAAAAGGGGCTGGACTGAGTCCTGGTACACATTATATTTACATGGTACAGGGTTTAACAGGAAAGGCCCCAAGTATATCCTTTGTGTTTTGCCAGTCAACTAAAGCGTTGATACTATAGTATTCCTGCTGCAACGTATTAAACAAGATTGCACAATTAACTTTATCAGAACGTGTTGAGAGAGAAGCAGAGTGGATTGTTTCTTGTCTTGAGCAAGTAATTTTGGTCCTGGATGAGGGCCTGGCTTAACATTAAGATTGCCAGCCTTTTCAAGAAGTTTCCCAAGAGAGCAAAGGTTGGAGACAGGTATGTAGCTGATCATAGTGTCTGCTTCCAAGGACAGTTTTTTAAGTAGCGGCCTGATAAGTGCTTTCTTCAGAGGGGTGGGAAACCTCCCTGCTTGCAAGGAGTATGAACTGTATTGGGCCAGGGTCCAGGTTGCAGTTTGGCAAATGATTAGGGAGATATTTGAGATATCTTCTTGAGTTATTAGCTTAAAGTCAGATCATGGCATTAGATTATTCTTGCATGCATTATATGGCTCTGTATGAGGTTTAGGTGCTATAAACTGAATGACAGGAGTGCTTTCACCTTTTCTGGACCTACCGGTAAGTAATGGAAATAGATGCCTTGTTTACAGCCTCTTATCACTGCCAGGGTTTAGGTTTAATTTACCCATTGCCACATGGTCCTGTTGCCACTACACATTACCAGCTGCTCTATATGCCAGTCAGAAGCCAATTTCATAGGCTTATGACTGGCTGATCTCTTTGAGCCAATCTCAGGGGAAAAAGGCTCTGGTTCTTAAAGGGTCAAAGCCTGCTGGTATGGATAGGATCAAACTGGTAACTAGGTATCTGCATAATTTTATAAACCTGATGACTTGCACAAAAGTGCCAATAAATAACAATACTTTTTAAAGTACCAATCACATTTAAAATATTCAATTTCTTCATTTGACAGACACAAATAAAAATGTGGTGATCTGAAAACTGACTTTGCATAGCATTTTTCTGGCCTTCTATAAGTAGGCCCCTATGTCTTTTCCTAAATCACCTGTTCTCTCCTTACAGGTATAGTTTTGCTACTATGTTACAGAATACAACGCTATGCTTCTCTCAACAAAATGTATTTTACATACAGAAATACATTTCCATAATACATCTGGTTATGTGAATAAATCAACATGAAGATGCTACCATTTACGTCAAATAAGGTTCCATTTATATGGTACAGTATATCCCCATGAGTATGCCAACTTTTCGGCCCCTGCATGCAGAGTGTGTTGTGGAGCATGCTTCAGCCTGTATACATAGCTATCTTCACTCCAACTTGCATCCTGTAGTCTTCCCAACAGCTTACTGAACTGGCCACTAGCCACTATCTATTTATGTGTCTATCTGTCTATCTAGATGCTAAACTTGAAGTACTGAGTATGATTGTAAGGATAATATTTTTAGTTATTCTGAAATATTTTAGTTTATATATTTTTTTTGGGGGGGCTTTTGATCAGGGAACACCTGACAGATGCAGGCTACCTGCCCTGTCACCTCCATGTAATCCTTTATGCTTGTTATCAAAGAGTATCTACTGTAGTTGAAAGAAAAATACCTTCAGGGAAGCTATGACAAATACAATAATTCCTTTTCATTTGAAATCTGATTAATCCACCAACACATTAGCAAGACTGTAATTCAAAAGAAGATGGAAACCTCTGTCATGTGTTAAATCAAACTATTTCATTGAAAGAGGAAAATTAATTAAATTTAATTATAGCATGAAAACTGTGGTTTTCTTACTGTGATCATACACAGAAATGCAAGTGTTTAAAAAATAAAGATAATAAAGTTATTTACTATTCCACTTATATGAATTACATGCAACAAAGGTGTATTTTACCTTTTATATAAGTTTCATATAACAATGTAAATTAGCAGTATTTTATTACTGTCAAATATGATTTGTCGAAAAACACACGACTGGTTCGCACTATGGCCAGGGGCCCCAGACCTCTCTCACTGGCCGGGGCCCCAAGGCCAACATGCGATACCTGGAGGGGAGTGCAGGTGGGCCTGGACCTCTCACACCCAGGCTCTGGACCTCTCACATCCAGAAAACCCACCAACACTGCCTCCATACTGAATGCTAAATTCAACACACACAAGCAATAGAACACAGCAGTACATGCATCCAGGTACATTTAAAGTGGTCAGCAGGTGCTCGTCAGCCAATCAGGATGCACTATCATACACCCATTACCTGCCATACCACATCTAGCAGCCATTAGCATTCAGGTGGGAGGCTTCAGTTGGACGCCATTGCAAGATTGTGTCGCTAGCAGGACCGCCCCGTGCAGGCATCCCTCCCACAGGGGTCCCTCCCTAACCGCTCACCTGTCCGCCATGTCCTAGAGCTGAAAGAAAACGTTTAAAAACACACGATTGGTTCGCACTAAGGCCAGGGGCCCCGGACCTCTCTCACTGGCCGGGGCCCCAAGGCCAACATGCGATACCTGGAGGGGAGTGCAGGTGGGCCTGGACCTCTCACACCCAGGCTCTGGACCTCTCACATCCAGAAAACCCACCAAACACTGCCTCCATACTGAATGCTAAATTCAACACACACAAGCAATAGAACACAGCAGTACATGCATCCAGGTACATTTAAAGTGGTCAGCAGGTGCTCATCAGCCAATCAGGATGCACTATCATACACCTTTTACCTGCCATACCACATCTAGCAGCCATTAGCATTCAGGTGGGAGGCTTCCCACCTGAATGCTAATGGCTGCTAGATGTGGTATGGCAGGTAAAGGGTGTATGCTAGTGCATCCTGATTGGCTGACGAGCACCTGCTGACCACTTTAAATGTACCTGGATGCATGTACTGCTGTGTTCTATTGATTGTGTGTGTTGAAAATATTATTTGTCCAAAGGTTTTCTGAAGAGAAGCAGATGTGTTTGACCCTCTATGTTTTTACCAACCATACTATGCATATATGCACCCATAGATAACAGCTGGCTTGGTCATTAGGATCAGCACAAGAGCATGATAGACACCAGCTTATCAGTCAGAGTTATTGCAGAAAAGTTCATGGCTCACAGGGTCTTCTTGGGCAGAACTTGGTTAGGGCAGTATAATGCTGGATACACACGTTGAGATTTCCCGTTCGATTCCCGGGATCAAACGGATCGAATCGATTATTTTCAACATGCTCGATTGGGATTTCGATCATTTATGGTGTCGATTTGGCATACTTAACATGCAAATCGACGGCAGAAATGATCAAAATCCGAATCGAGCATGTTGGAAATAATCGAATCGATCTGCCTGATCCCGGGACTCGAACGGAAAATCTCGACGTGTGTATCCAGCATTAAAGCTGCCACAAGCAGGATCAGGATCAAGATCAGAACTAATTGGGTTCTCCTAAATGTACACAAAATCTCTGACAAGATAATTATGCAAGGGGGCCTGGTAACTGAAAATCAGAAAGATTTTGTGCTATGTCCTGTAAATTCTTGTATACCGTATATACATTTGCTGTGGTGGTGTTCTTTTGTTGTGGTCACCTATTGGTTGGGTTTTGCACTGTAGTTATATAGCAATTTACCCTAATAAATATGCAATACCTTATTAGCGTCCCATTCATGGTGGATGCTGCAAAAGTGGTCACTAGTTCAGTTTGCAGGAAATGTAATAACAGTGCCATGTACAGACCAATCCTTGGGACATAATTAATTTCTGCGCGTAAAGTCCTATGCGTGCACTAAGTGTCATAGGCTTTAATGGGCACTTTGCGCGGAGCTCGTTTAGATGGGCTAAGGTGGTTTTCACAGCCTTCAATTGTTTTTCCCCATATGCATCGAGCAATTTTCACCTCCCATTCATTCAACAATAACTTTATCACTAATTGTCATAGTGAATTAATCTAAAATTGTTAATCAGGTTTCAAAAAATGAAGAAAACAGATCACCCACTACCTCAGCACCAACTCCCTACTTGACCCCCTACAATCTGGCTTCTGTCCTACCCACCCAACAGAAACAGCTCTTGTTAAGGTTATTAACCACTTGAGGACCTAGCCTTTACCCCCCTTTAAGGACCAGTGCTGTTTTTTCAGATCTGTGCTAGGTGGGCTCTACAGCCCCCAGCACAGATCAAGTGACAGGCAGAGCGACCAGATCGCCCCCCTTTTTTTCCCACAAGGGGGATGATGTGCTGGGGGGGTCTGATCGCTCCTGCATGCTGTGGGTGGCGGGGGGGGGGCACCTCAAAGCCCCCTCCACCGCAAGATTCCCCCTCTCCCTCTCCTCCCTCCCTGCCCGAGAGATCGGAGGCTGCACAGGAACGGATCTGTCCTGTGCAGCCTCTAACAGGCTCCCCGCTGTCATGTGACAGCGATCACCGGCCGCTGATTGGCCGAGGATAGCTGATCTACTACAACGCTGCTACTGTAGCAGCATTGTAAAAATGTAAACAAAGCGGATTATTTCCGCTTGTGTTTACATTTAGCCTGCGAGCCGCGATCGGTGGCCCGCAGGCTATTCACGGAGCCCCCCGCCGTGAAATGACAGGAAACAGCCGCTCACGCGAGCGGCTGTTTCCTGATTAATTAGCCTGCAGCCGGCGACGCAGATCTGCGTCGCTGGTCCTGCAGCTGCCACTTTGCCGACGCGCGTTATGAGTGCGCGGTCGGCAAGTGGTTAATAATGATGGCTGAACATTGCAATTTTGCATTCGTAAAAACCATCGCAAATTTTACCCCAAAAATTGGCCAACTAGAAATTTGCTGCACACCCCATTGACTTTAATGGCAGGTGAACTTCTAAAACTTTCAGGGCATCTCTGCAGCCACCATTTATTTTAAAAAGGTGTACCTAAACTTGGACAGTGGCATAGAAAAAGGGGATAAAAGGCGAATTGATCCTCAAAAAAAAAAAAACATTTACGCAGAGGCATTTTTTCACGTGTAAATCACAATTCTTTACATAAAGTTCTTTAGAATGGCTGCCATGGTTACCTGCCTAAAAAAATGTTATTTGCATCCACTTTCTGCCAAAACATTTTAAGTTGCAGCCACTGACAGTATGTGAGGCCTGCAAAATTGGGCACATTACCTGCTGAATAAATATTTGGAGTTCAGCCTCTGTATGGGACAAAGGGACTGACAACTGGGCAAGTACCTGCTGAAGAAATATTTGAATTCCAGCTTATGTATGAGACAGAGACCATAAAAATGCCAAGTACCTGATGAATAAAAAAACCACATGCTATCCTCATGTTTGTTTCAAGTGGATGACTTAGACAGACATTACTGAAGCTAGAAAGAACAAAAGGACACTGAGGCAATTGCTATTGTTTAGAAGGAAATAAAGATGGCAGGTAGCCCTCATAGACCTCTAACTGCAAAGTTGCTTTAATAATGTCAGTATTTACTTTTACTTCTATTCTGATTGCAAATGCTTGTGACCTAGCAATATATGCATAGCAGTAGTAGATAACGCTTTAGTACTTGGATGTGCATACAAAGTTAGTAGCAGGTATTGCAGATTTGAACCACTCTAACTGTAAAGGACCCCTTTCTAAATACAGTAAATGGAAAAAATGCTTTTCCTCCAATATCATTGAAACAGTATATATAATTGTTATGGGATGTACAATAACTGTTACAATATAATACTTTTTCCCCTATATATATATACCTAACACTTAAGTCAGGAATTTGGCCTTCTCCTATTAAAATACTGAACTGAGAACACTGAAGAAGGAAACATAATTTAAAAAACAACAGTTGAAAGAATATTACTGTCTCTTTAAAAAAATGTGTTTTTTTCAGCTGTACTTATTATACATACATTAAGCATTTTTCAACCTACAATATGTAGCTAAGTGACCTATTTTTTATACATAACGTTTAATTTATATTACAAATATTCGTCTGTTAGGAGAGGCTAAAATAATTGTAATGAAATAATAGTTCATTTAATAACCATGCTTAAATTGTCTTTGGAAGATTTCCTGCAAATCCTTCTTGCTATCCATATTGTACATGCAAGAATGATTTAATAAGTAGTTTAAGAAGTGGATGAAAGGGAAACATACTAAAGCTGTTATCACCAATTAAGCCACCTTCAGCATTTTGGGCTCCAGCCAGTTCAATTTATTTGGCTCCAAAACAACATCTATCTTGTAAATGAGTCTAAAGTAAAATTAACAAGTAAGATCATGACTGTTTGGAGAATCCTGTGTGGAGGTCCAGATTTTTGATCAGCTGTTCTTGGCTTTCACACAAGTGAAAAAAAATACTATAAACAAAAGAAATAATAGCGGCTAATAGCTAGGATCATCTCTGTCAAAATATGCAGTAGGGCACATAATGAAATCTTTAACCTTGAACTACTGAAAATCCTTTCTGAGATTTTCATTCTTTATACGGCTACAAATGTTATCCCATTTTATTGCTACTGCCTAGATTAGCTGAATTTTTAAAATTATACCACTCAAAGAGAAAGTTTATTTAATATAACTTAATGAATAAAAAGGCTTATTTTTACAACATTCAAAAATCTTTCCTCACCCAGATTTACATTCTTAAATTTTTCAGAGATGCCGGAATTGTTACAGATGGCAAAGTGCATAACTGTGGAATATTTTTTTTCTCATCCGGGGCAATGACAATTGATCTCCCAGACTGCTCTGGGGCAGAAGACTGTGTGACATGATAGCATTGGCTAAATATCACTGGGAGGGCAAAGTTACATACCAATGTACACTGATATATAGGTATAAGAGGCATTTCTAATGCTGAAACCAGAACTATAAATGTAAAAATAATGTATTGAGTGCTACTACATTAATATTCCTTTGTGCACTTTTTTATTGTTTAAATATGATAGTGGAGAGGCAAATGTCACCTTTACCACAGGAAATCAGTTTACAAATTGGAACCAGTTTATTTCCAGTAAGAAGCCCTTGGGCCAAACTTCCAAATATTACATACATATATATATATATATATATATATATATATATATATATATATATATATATATATATATATATATATACATATATGTATATACATATATATATATATATATATATATATATATATATATATATATATATATATATATATATATATATATATATATATCTCAGTTAGCAGAATGACACATATTGTTAGAGTCACGCAAGCTTGAACATCACCCAGATAAACAAGGTCCAAGTAAGATGTTGAGGAACCAGGACAATCTGATGACCAGTGGGCTGTTGAAACAATTCTTTCATGCATGAGAATTACCACAAGTACTTTCTGTTTGAAGAAAAGCAAATTTTGTTTTCCATAAGTAAAGCACATTGGTGGAGGCGCTCAAAATGATGTATAGTAGTATCAGTATAGCATAGGTGCTTAAAATAAACAAACAAAAATAATAAAGGAGGTCTCTTACCTCCAAAGAAGACTCACTGGATGGAAAAAAGGAATCTTTATTAAACAAAATGGTTATACTGTAGACAACCCGTTTCATGGGACTCAGCCCGCTGAGTCCCGTGAAATGCAACCCGTTTCATGGGACTCAGCCCGCTGTGTCTACAACTAAAAATCCCTTTTTGTGGATCACTCTTGATGTTCTCTTTGGACAGGAGATCTTGACAGATAAAACAAAGCACCTTAGTAAATTAAGCCTTGAGATTGGGCACGTGACCAAAATATTTAGGAGGCCTATTTATTAAGAGATGGCAATTTGCTAACAGCCAGATAGATATTTAGCCTTAGCTATGAAGTCATGCAGCTTTATTCCTATTGTGCACTCGAAATACCACAGTGCTTGAAAGATGACAGCACCATTTAGAAGTTTAAGAATGTAAATCAGGCTGAGGGGAAATTTCCCAATTTGTGAACACTGGCTTGTAATGTAATATATATATATATATATTATTATTTAGTATTTATATAGCACCGACATATTATGCAGCGCTGTACAGTGTGTATATATATATATATATATATATATATATATATATATATATATATATATATATATATATATATATATATATATCTTGTCACTAACTGTCCCTCAAAGGAGCTCACAATCTAATCCCTACCATTGGCATATGTCTATATTATGTAGTGTAAGTACTGTAGTCTAATTTTAGGGGAGCCAATTAACTTATCCGTATGTTTTTGGAATGTGGGAGGAAACCGGAGTGCCCGGAGGAAACCCACGCAGACACGGAGAGAACATACAAATTCTTTTCAGATAGTGCCCTGGCTGGGATTCAAACCAGGGACCCAGCGCTGCAAGGCAAGAGAGCTAACCACTGCGCCACCGTGCTGCCCTTATATATTCATAAAGTTAGTTAAATACAATACATTTCTAGTTATGGACCACCACTTTTGAAATAATGATCTGTAGCAGTAGTGGTAAATGGCTGTTTGAAAAAAACATTCTTCTCTCGCTGAAGGTAACTTGGGTGGTGATGGCACTGTATAGACCTCAATGCTAACTGCAACTATAATGGCACTCAGGGGGTAATTTGAGCAATGATGGTGCATAATAATTTTCGTTTTTAGAGTGGAGCAGATATTGGCAAAGGGTTTTTTTTAATCAAGGTGGCACAGATATCAGTGGATATTGTGTGTGTGTGTGTGTGTGTGGGGGGGGGGGGTTGGTTAGGGTTAGGCATTAATAGAGACGGAGTTCAAATGAGAATAGGGGTAGGTTTGGCAATAGTAAAATATTTGAAAACAATTACCAATATTCTACTATCATATTATCCATTGCCCAACAGTACAATATCAGTAATTTTACAGTTATTGTACTAGGAGCTATCTCAGGCATCCAAATGACACCTTTTTCACATGTACACACTGTGTTCTCCTCTGTGGATATCAACCTCACTCTCCTCTCTAGAAATGTAAATATAGTGATTGACAATCATTATCAGGAAAAGTAGTTATCACGGGAAAGAGGTAAACCCTTATGAAAGTGGGGATAGTGTACTCAGTCTTTTGGTTTTAAATATATGGCTATCAGCAGAAAAACTCCATTATGGTACGTCAGCAAAAGTAATGGCATTTTTATGCTGAAAAGCTGGAAAGCAAAATTTAGGCTAGACATATTCATTACCATTTTGGACTTTTAATATCACACATTGAAATAAACTCAGTGGTGTGGTCAGACCACCACACCATCCACTTCTCTTTGACAATACCAGCGATAAAACACAGAGGGAAATAACTCATAAAATACCATTCTTTGAAAGATGTTTCAGCTCAGCACATTCAGAAAATCCTCAACTTCGATGAACTGACAAATCATTGCTCACACCCAGACTCCATGGTCCAGAAGTATAACCATGCTGTGTCATCTGCCTCTGACATAATTGCTCCAGTATGCATCAAACGGTTCACACCACTTCACTATGCCGGTCAGTTTGAAAACTCATTAAAGGAACTAGAAAAAGAAGTGCACAGACTAGGATGACAGTGGCAGAAGTCTCTGTCTCTAAAAGATAATCACACCCTGGTCTCCCACCTGGAAAGCTACCAAAAAGCGATCACCAAGAAAAAATCCTCCTACCTATCACAGGAGATAGCAAAGGCCACCAACAGGCCAGCCCAGAGTATACATCTCTCAAAGGACCTATGTGAGAAATGTGTTCTTCAGACCTGATGGAACAGATCCTACTCCAAAAATAAATTCTTGCTTAGCTGAGCTACAAGAGTGGAAGAATGACAACTGGTTGAAACTGAATGCTGACAAAATTGAGGTCCTTGTTGTTCAAGTCCAGCACCTGGACAGCTGTATTCTAAATCAACACCAATCAGAATTGTGAATTCAGACATAAACAGCTCTGACCTTGTACGCAACCTTGGTGTGCTTATAGATGGTGAATTGAGCTTCAGAAACCAAATCTTGGATGTAGTCAGAACTTCCTACATTCATCAGAGGAACATTGCAGAAATTAAACATCTAATTCCCCCAGAGGATCTTTAAACCCTAGTTGATGCCTTCATCACATCATGGCTTGAGTCCCAAACAAGGACCTGTACCGGCTGCAACTAGTAAAGAATGCTGCTGCCAGATTACTAACAAACCAGCCTTGTCCCTGTCACATTATTATTATTTAGTATCATTATTTAGTATTTATATAGCGCCAACATCTTCTGCAGCGCCAATTTTAGGGGCAGCCAGTTAACTTATCTTTATGATTTTAGAATGTTGGAGGGAAACCAGAGTTTTCGGAGGAAAACATGGGGAGAACATACAAACTCCTTGCAGTTGTTGACCTGGCTGAGATTCAAAACAGGGACCCAGCGCTGCCTGCAAGGCAAGAGCACTAATCCCTGTGCTGGCGTGCTGCCCACAGTGAGCAATTCTTCACTCACTGCATTGGCTACCTGTAAAATGGAGAATACTCTTGGACTGTTGAAATTCAAATCCCTACACAATTTGGGCCCTGGATACATGAATGACTTGCTGAAACTGCACCACACCTCTCACAACCTCAGATCAGCAGAATCCATAAACTTGGCCACACCCAAAGTGCACCTCAAAACCTTTGGAACCAGAGTTGTCTGTCATACTGCCCCTACCCTTTGGAATTCCCTATCACATCCAGTAAAGACAGCCCCAACCCTGGAGTTATTCAAATCCAGACTGAAATGCCACCTGTTAAGCCTGGCATGTGCAGAATTATAGAATTCTTCCTTTGTACCGCAATTTACCAGTTACTGGTCTGAGCCATGCTTATTCACTTTGAGTCCTATGGGAGAAAAGAGCTTTAAAAATGTTATTTGTTGTTGGTGTTGTTGTAGATGTAAACTATCTAAACCTGATATTGTCTGCTTACCACTATGCTGCTCTGGGCATAACATCAGATCTCAACAGAGATCTGATCTAAAACCATTCACACCACCACAGCTGCATACTTAATCTTCTGGGGACCGCGTGTAGTACATCCTACAATGCATTTGTAGCTGCCTCAGCCTAATGCAGCGTAGGATTTACTCCACCTGCTTTTTCCGCTTCCATCATGATTGTGCGCACCCAAGAGGGGAGATTAAGCTGTCATATGACAGCCGACATCTTTCCTCACTGATCAGGAGCCATGGCGACTGGCTCCTGATCACGTGATCACTACAGTCGCCGGCCGATCGTAGTGATGAACCTAAGCAGTGGTGGTAGGAGGGGAAGAAAAGGATCGGGACTCACCTTCCTGATATTACCCCGGCCATCGTCGCTCCCCTCTGCTCTGCCTGACATCCCTGCCCATAGAGATGGCCCGAACGGTTCGCATGCAAACGTATTCACGCAAACATCGGTGGTTCGCGATTGAACATGATCTTTATGTGAGTTCGACCTGCCCTCTATACTACATCATTGGGCTAAACTTTGACCCTCTACATCACAGTTAGCAGACACATGGCATTGGTAGCCAGTCAGGCTACACTCCCTCCTGAAGCCCCCCCCCTTTATAAAAGGCAGCAGCGTCAGCCATGTTCTCACTCAGTCTGCTTAGATATTAGGGAGAGAAGGGAGAGACATTGGAGACAAGATAGGGAAAGCTTAGTTAGGCTTGTTAGCTTGCTCCTTGCTGATACTTATTGCTAAAAATCACCCCAAAACAGCTCTTTTGAGAGCTAATGTTCTTGTGATCTGTTTTTTTTATGTGTGGCCCACTGACACTTGCATATACAGCCCTGTCTGTCGCAGCTGGCCCTTGCTAATTGCTATACTGTGCCAGGCCCAGCACATTCAGTGCCTACCTTTTCACTGCACCTGTGTGTGACAGCTGCACATTTGTAATACCAGTCCGTGCATACCTGTTAATGTTCACTGCACCAGTGTGACAGCATGCAGTGTTATATACCAGTCACTGCATACCTGTTCAGTGTACCTGTGTGTGTGACAGCTGCACATTTGTAATACCAGTCCGTGCATGCCTATTCATGTTCACTGCACCTGTGTGACAGCATGCAGTTTTATATACCAGTCACTGCATCCCTGTTCACGGTACCTGTGTGTGTGACAGCTGCACATTGTATTGATACCAGTCCATGCATACCTGTTCACTGCACCTGTGTGACAGCACACAGTTTTATGTACCAGTCTGTGCATACCTGTTCATGGTACCTGTGTGACTGCACATTGTATTAGTCAAGTCAGTGCATACCTTTCCCATCATCCCCCCCAATATGGACAAAACAGGCAGAGACAGAGCCAGAGGCAGGCCACCCAACAGGTCTGTTTGAGGTCGTGCTATCGTGATATCGTGCGGTCCTGGACCAAAGTACAGTGTTCAGAAGGCACGTGCTATCAGCCCCCAAGATTGTCAGGACGTAGTTGACTATTTAACACAGAACACCTCATCTTCCTCAGCTTCTGCATGGAACCATGACATATTTTTCTCCTCCTGCTCTGATTCTGGCACCCCACTTAACACTCAGTCGGCCGCCACCACCAAAGTGCCATCATCCCAGGGCTCAGTGGTGTGGAAATTTTTTTGTGTGTCTGCCTCAGATGAGATCTGTACTCTCTGCCATGGAAAATTGAGCCGGAAAGACCAAGACCCGCGCAGGGACAACTACCTTACGAAGGCACATGATGAAAAAGCACAAACTGCAAAGGGATCACCACCTGAGGAAAAGCAGCACACAAAAGCAAAGCCACACACCACAGTGGAAAATACCAGGCCACAATTATTTCTCAAAAAGGTGATACCCGAACTGTACCGTGATGTTGAAAGGCAAGTGGTGTCATCTCTGGCACACAGCGTTGGGTCAAGGGTCCATCTGACCACATAGTCTGCAAAGCATGGTAAGGCCTGCCCAAAGACTAAGTCAGTCCCCACACACAGCATCTCGGCCTGCATGCCGTGTGACTGCCTGCCCCAAGACTAAGTCGGTCCCCACACAGTATCTCTGCCTGCAGGCCACTTGACTGCCTTCTCCACCATCACCAACAGGGTCCAGGACTCCAGGACTCCAGGAGGATTCCTGAATTTTTAATACAATAATAATTTTTCTGGTGCGTGTACATGCCTGCCTAATTTTTCTGGCTGCACTGCGGCTGCAACAACAAAACAAAAGACATGTACAGGTGTCAATTCCCCTTCGTGATCCTTGCCACGGTGACGGGGCTTGTGTATCACAATGAAGCAATGTGTATCACAATGAAGCAATGACTGCCGGCTATATGAGTGTGTTGGGGGCACACCCAAGATAATAAGGTTGTTGCTTCATTGTGGACAAAACAAATTTGATCAGCTGGACAGTCACTGTTGTTCTATCATTGAGCTACCTCAGCCCGGCGACCATATGGGCTTGAAAACCACTATCGCCTGCACTCTCGCCATGGTGCACACCAGTCCGGCACGACTGCCACTACACAAACAGCTGTGTGCAGTGCGTTACATAGTGAGTATGGTCTGTCATTGTGAAGCAGTAAACTAATTACACTACCTGATTGATGTGTACACATGCAAGATGTTTTAAAGCACTTTATGCCTCCAATTTAGCATTGCAATGTGATTTCTGCTCTTAAAACACTGCTGTGCATCAAATCCTGATTTTTCCCCGGGACTTTTGGCATGTATCCCACTCCGCCATGCCCCCTCCAGGTGTTAGACCCCTTGAAAAATATTTTCGATCACTTTTGTGGCCAGTATTAATGTTTGAAGTTTTGAAAATTTGCCTGCCCATTGAAGTCTATTGCGTTTCTTTAAGTTAGCTCGAACCCAAACTTTTTTGGAAGTTCGCGTTCGAGGTTCCCGAACCTAAAATCGGAAGTTCGAGCCATAACTACCTGCTCGCTCTGGCTCTAATGCCATGTCCTGGCTTCATGATGTCATCAAGCCGGGACCCAAACTTAGCGGCAGAGCGAGCAGGGATGCCAGTCAGAGTGGAAGGGGTAGAGCTGCTCATCGCTGGAGCTTGGGAAGTGAGTAGTGGCTGCTGCCTATACAGGGACACCTATCTATACTGGGGACACCCATGCCGAGCTATCTTTACTGGTGATACCACTGCCTGACAATCTAAATGCGCCCCCCCCCCCACATGTAAAAATGTTCTGGTCCTTAAGGGGGTTAGGCTGCTGATCCCTAGAAGGTCAATACTGATTTATGCAGTAAAAAGCTAGTGATGATACCCCACTCTCTATGTGTTGTTGATCAAGTCTTAAATCCAATCTAATGAAAAAATACTGAATAATATGAACCTGCCTAATAATCAGACATTTAATTTCTATGCAATAAGGTTTCAACATTGATATAACTGCCCCTTCTCACTCTGCCCCAATCTAGTTAGTTTTCTTCTCTTTTTGCCTCTTCTTGTTATGCTTATTGGGGAAAGAAGTTCTATCATTTGCTTTGATTTTCATCCAGACCTCTAACCCCTACTTCAAGGTTATCTAAAGATGTCTTGATACACCTTGCAATTTTCATGCATGTTTTTGTAGATTTTCACACCCTTTATTTTCACAAATGATTAACAGGCAAAAAACATTATCAAGTTGAACTGTCATGTCCTCTCCACTCTGTCTGCTGCAGTTGTTTGAAAGTATGAACAAATTCCTTTGGTCAGGTCATTGCATTTTGGCTCCACTAAACAAAAAGTCAAAGAAGAATCAATACTGCTACTTGAAAATGTGTAAATTGCACAATGCTTCTTTTTATATACTTGCTTAGTGAATGTCACAGACTTTAAATCCATTATCTGTGTTAGGTTTTGTGGTAACTATTTTAAGTGACTATTGAGTGAGACAACAAATGGGCACCCCGTTCCAGTAACATGAATGGAAAAGATCTCCCATGCAGGAAAGATTATGTAAAACTACAGCAGCTGCTTACTTTTCACTAATCCATTGGGATTCCAAAGCCTCTTATTTGTACACATGTGACTTTGTCAAGGGCTAATAGTTTGTAGAGCTGTTCTTAATAGAAGCCTTCTGCAAAACTTTTTCTTTCATTTTCAAGTTCAGGGATGGAATTTTTATATAGCTGCAAACCTAAGTTTATGGCAAATGTTCAAAAGAATTTCACCATTTATATCAAACACTGGAGTTCGTCACATTTGGAAAAGACTTTTTTTTTTATCATGGATTCAGAGTTTTTAATCCTAAATTGTCTGATTCTTTTTAATGTTAGCATTTATACTGCTGTGCAGCTCATTAGCAGCATTTGTAAGAGTCTGTTCATAATACTGGAAAACTTCAGAGAGGAAAGAAGAAAAAACAGAGTAAGCAGGAACCTTCTAAGTGAAGTATAAACAGAAACCTTTTGTGAGTATTATTGGATGACACTCGCATTGGATGGTTGCCACATTTGAACTGGATTAGTCATCTGCGGGGAATCCCCATGATCCACTTGAGGCTTTGTCTTCTTCTGGTCGCACTCCAAACTGCAGGCTGGGATGGGGTTAGGGGCTTATTGAAGGAGAAGGGCAAGTAATAGGAGTAAACCGACTGCAGAGTTAAGAGGGGCCTAAAGTGTCATGTATACACCGTGGTCAGTATACATATAAATAAAGATTAAAATAGGTACTTTAAAAAAAATAACAATGGCCTCAAAAATTCATATTGAGTCAAGTTTGTAATTTAAAGGGTATTCATTGGAACAACTACAATGCATTTTTTTTGGCTCTGAGCCATTTCCTCTGGTATTGAGGAGATCACTCTGTCCCTTGGCTAAATATGGCATCTGCAGCTTTTCTGCAACTGCAATGATATTAATGATTAACGTGCTTTCTTGCAAATAGATGCATGCTGATATAGACCTACTTTTTTTTGCGTCTCTGGCCCTCCTTCTTACTGTACATGTCCCATTTGAGATATTGTGCACTGGACATGACCAATAATTTAATAAATTATATACAATAAATAATAAACATACTAATTTTTATATGAAGGTGTGTGACCTTCATCAGCAGCTGCAGAAGAGAGGACAACTGATGACACAGGACCCCAAGCTTGGTAATTTCAACACTGTTTGGCCTGCACAAAGAAATGTGATCTGCACGTCCCCATGTGATCTATACACCCCAGTCTACATTGTTATGATATGGTTCAGGGAGTTCTCTTATAAACTTATGCTTACATTAAGAATTAATTAAAACTAAAATATTTTAATCTGCAACATGGGAGTGATCAGAGAGATCAAATTGTGGGGTGGAATTGGATTGGGCATCAGAGTAGAAGGTGAGGTTTTGATTGCCTCTTCAAACTTGGAGAATCATTATGAATTTTTGAGTTCTCAATTTTTGCGTACTCAAACCTCAGTAAGAATAGTACTTGTAGTGCTTTCTTGCCATTAGGTGCAGATTGATACAGACCTTACCTCTTGGTATTCTTAACATGCAGCACAACAGAGAATCACTCAGGGAAGTAACTTATGGCTTTGAGACTGGCAGGAAAAGTAGTTGTCTGATGACAGTCATTAGAAGTGCAGAGATTGTGCTGAGCAGAGGAGAGCTGAACTCAGGGGTGAACATCATCTCATAGTACAGCATGCAGGTATGTAGTGAGACTAAGGGCCCATTTCCACTAGAGTGAATCTGCATGTGTTTCCTGCATGCAGATTCGCATAGACAATACAAGTGAATGGAACTGTTTCCACTTGACAGGATTTCTGAGCGTTTTTCTGTGCAGAAAAAATCTGCACGGTAGACCCCAAAGAATTCGCATACCACATACCGCTATGTGATTCGCATACAATGTATTTAATAGGAAATTCGCATGTGGTTTTGGTATGCGAATTTGCATGGGAATTCGCATATGATTTCGCATAGAAACAATGGAAAAGCACACAGGCACTACCATGGTTAAATTCACATACATAGTCGAATAATCGTATGCGAATTCGCATGAAAATTCGCATACAACCGCATGCAAAATTTGCATGCAAATTTTTTCTGGGTCGATTCCCACCGCACAAGTGGAAACGGGCCCTAAGAGATAACTCAGACTGGCAATATAAGTTTGGAGTGTATAGTATGTATAGGTCATATGAATGTAACCACAGAGTAGGTAAGAGGGTGAGAGCTGAAGTAGGATAGGATTGAAGGTTTGAAAAACAACTTAAAATTTTTTTTTTTTTTGTGCAAAGAAAGTGAATTTTGTGAAAATCCATTATATTTTCACAAACATATTGAGCCAGATGACAATGCAAATTTCAATGCAAAAACTGAATGTGGCAAAAATGTTAGCTTATCTCTAAACTGGAGCAGAAAGGGGAAGATACTGTAAAGCGGACAACGCAGCCCATAGATCTGTGACTACACTACTAATACTGTAGATAGATCAAAAATCTGTATAACTACAAAACTGTTCTCAGGTTACTGTGTAAACAATAATCTAAATGTATAAGTAGCATCTGTGGCCATTGGAAGACATTGCTGAATCCCAAAATGTAATGTTTGAGATTAGAAATGTCGTTGACATTAGAAACTCAATACATTGAATTAAATGAGATTCTGGAAACTTTGTAACATGGAGAAATGCAAACAGCCACAGTGTTGTACGCTGTATTCCATAGTCCTGATAGTGAAGCAGTATGTGAAGACATGTATGCTTATTTCTACTCTTATTCATCTTGCGTGCAACTATTGATGTGTCTAACCTCTCCTTGACATCTGTGAAGTAAGCTGTGATATTCTCTGACCGCTGGTCCTCAAGGTGGTAACATGAGCTGGTGCTCAGTGTAGAGATCATCCCTTTCCTAGGATCATTCACAAGAGATTGACCCAGGTCACTGATTTCCTCAGAGCTAGGACTGTAACTAACTAGAGCAAAAGACAACGTTATCCTATGCTGCATTGTTCAGCTTCCCAGCCAGTTATAGGATGTGTACTGCAATGACTGGAATGTCAGTGCTCTGCACGGGCAACTCTTCATGCATTAATAAAACAGGTACTCAATAAAAACCTCATCTGCTTTCAACTGACAATTGTTTAACTTTTCTTTACACAAAGGCTCATGTTCTTTTTGCAGTATAACAAAGCTTAATGGAAGTTGTTGTGAAATGTTTTAATTGAAGGCCTGCTTTAATTATAGATGGCCTGAGTGACAAGTCCCTCTTTAGCATATGTTTCTACACTTTTGGAACACAGGGTAAAAGAAGTATAATCAGTTGATCAGATGTGTTTGAACATGGTGTCTGTCCAGTTTGCTCAAATTGAAAATCTAAATGAAATAGTAAGAGTCCTGTTTAATCTTCAAAATTATTGCATGTGTTGAAACGTATAAAGGATCGCAGAAAGCATCCTTTCCATAGCAGGCAATTCCTTTCAAGAAAGAAAGAATCATTTAAAATAAAAATGGTGACAATATGCTAGAGAATATGGTTCTAAGATAATGTAAAGTCTCTCTGTTTATTTTTGCTCCTCTCGGCTTATGGCGCTAAAGTCAAAGGACAGCGTACTAGTCAGGATGCTACATATATATATATATATATATATTCATATATATATATATATATATATGTATATATATATATATATAGAGAGAGAGAGAGAGAGAGAGAGAGAGAGAGAGAGAGAGAGAGAGAGAGAGTTTGTATTTTTTGTGGCTTTTCTCCGGTCTCAGCAGTTTTCTCCCATAACCCAAATACATACTAGTAAAGTATGTGGCTTATTTCAGATTATGAGAATAGGAGTGAAGCAATGTGTACCTAACTGAATAATAGTGTTATCATTTGTGTAGCATTTTTCTCTGGTCCGCTAAGGTCATGCTCAGTAGGCCATCCTGGAGCATTAGGGAGTATTGAGCAAGGACTTCATGCAAACTGGGTAACTGGCTGTAGCCAGGACTCCAACTCTAATCTCCTGCTTCAAAGGTGGTGTCTTTAACCAGTAAACTACCCAGGCACTCTTTGACAGCTATAAATAAACACTAGAATTATCTGGGCAGTCATGTGAATCTTTCTGGTGTCATGACTGTCTGAATCACACCTGATGCAAGCATGCAGCTAATCTAGTCAGACTTTATTCAGTGATTTTATTGTTTGATCAGATTTTATAGATACAAGAATTAGAGGCAGGGGATAATCAGGACAGGCAGGCAACTTGCAAGGAATAAAAAATATGTTAGCCTTCATATTCCTCTCACTTCAGGTGTGCTTTAAGAATTATGCTCCATTCACACTATATTTACTTACTATGACCATTACGGAGTAATTGCACTATGGTTATATTTTTTCTGAACACCCAAAATCTTGGCAGACTCTTATTCATCCATGTTTAGTCCACTTCAATATTGAGGGTGCAGTAAAAAGTGTTAACAGGGGCTTATAGTTTCTAACTGCTTACAAAGAATCTTACTCATAATCTCTTCAGTATGGAAATGAGAGAATGGGCTTGATTCACTAACCAGCGCTAAGTGTTAGTGCCGGTGTGAAAAGCCATTTTTTGCCCCTAGTGCATGCAAAGCTACTTTGCGCACAGCCCCGCTCACTGCGCGCCCAGCGCAGGTGCACCTATATTCATGCGCGGTGAGATGATAACATCGCACCCGCTGCCCCTTAAACATCGCCAGGTGCGACGTTTAAGGGACAGGGGGTGCAACGTTATCGTTGCACCGTGCACTAATATAGGCGCACCCGTGCTGTGCGCGCAGTGAGTGGGGCTGAGACTGATGTGTGGGCGCAAACTACTTAGTGCCGTAGTTTGCGCCCACTAAGTGCTAGGGCACACTAACCGGTTAGTGAATCAAGCCCAATATATCTTGTGTTCTAACATAAGAATGTTAACCTATCATGAATGTTGGGACTGTTACCATAGTAACACTAGTACCATGGATCATGCTAATTGTGCAATGTGCAGTACTCTGCTGTTGTTAGTACTGAAATTTTGCCATGTACTGACCATGCATGACAATAATACCATAGGTTCATGCATCATACCCTTAGTTACCTGTGCAGAGCAGATTAAACATGTTGTGAATTTTTAACTGTTTTGACAATAGTGATAATCAGCAGTAAAATGGCAGCACTAATGTGGGCAAAATAAAATTGTGGTTAGCAGAAATAAGCTATGGGAAAGAAGTAATAGTGAAAGCCAAAGCATGTCTTTGACTTCAAAATTCAGATGATGTTGATGTTAAGTTATTTTTTCAATGTAAATTATTATTATTATTATTATTATTATTATTATTATTATTGTTGTTGTTGTTGTTGTTGTTATAGATATCTGCATGCTTATCCACTCAATCTCACATGTGTCATGTTCCACATATCTAAATTACACTATTTCACTTTTGCACATTTTTATCTTGCCTAGCTGTCTAAAGCTGCAGACTGTATTGTCTCTTTGTCATGGGGCTGTGATCTTGCTCTCTACAAATTGTAAAATTATATTACTTGCATTTCACACTGTAATATTTTTAGTCTTAAAGAGAAACTCCAACCTAGAATTGAACTTTATCCTAATCAGTAGCTGATACCCCCTTTTACATGAGAAATATAATGATTTTCACAAACAGACCATCAGGGGGCGCTGTATGGCTGATTTTGTGCTGAAACCCCTCCCACAAGAAGCTCTGAGTACCGTGGTACTCTGGGCAAACTGCCACAATGTAACAATGTTCACAGAATTAGCTGTTTACAGCTGTCTCTAACAGCCAAAACAGCTAAGAGCAGCTACATAACCTGCCCACAGTAAAAATGTCACCATGTAATAAATGTCAGAATGTAAATCGGGGAGAGGAAAGATTTTACAATGATCAAACACTGACTAAATCATTTATACATAATTATGGTAAAAAATGAAGCACTTTTTTTACTACATTATTTTCACTGGAGTTCCTCTTTAAGGTTTGAACACACCATACAATTTTTATAATTCTTTTAATTCAAGAATTACAATAATTTTGTCTGATCTATTGTAACATTTGAAAAAGCTGACCAATTCGCTGCACACATGTTTGATTTTCCCCAATTAAATTGCTTGGGTCTTTCATTCAAGAATTAGACAATTTACCCTACATCATTCAATTTTCTTAAAGATTGATCAGAAAAATCTGCCACTCCCAATCGACTTTTACTGCCAAAAAAAAAAAAAAAAAATACCAGAAAATCCAATTAGATTTCTCAAACAAATGAGATTGTTTTTACGGAATTGCAATAAAATTGGTTCATTTTATTGTATTGTGTGTGGCTACCTTTAGTCTACTACTAGGCATAGACGGGTCGATCCGGTGGCCGATTACCCACCGGATCGACTCCAGCCACGTCCCCGCTCGTCCACGCGTGCGTGCGGATCGATTCCCACTCATCCCCGCCGGCGGTCTTTATCAGCCGCTCGATTCCCTGCCATTGTCCGCCGGTGGGAATCGAGCGGTCGCGGGTCGAGCGGCATGATCGGGCCAGCTGAATATTATCAGCTGGCCGGATCAGCTGGTCGATACATGGTACAGAAACGTACCGTGTATCCCCAGCATAACATTACATCATGATCTGGGGTGAATTTGGAGATAAGCCAGTTAATCTACCTGTTTGTGTTGGGATTTAGTAAAAAAAAAAAATTCAGTGCCCAGAGCAACACTACACAAAAACAGTAAGAACACACAACCTCCATGCAGATAATGCCCTGGCTAGTAGAGATCGGCCGAACCTCCAATTTTTGGTTCTCTTAAGAGAAAGTGTCATTAGGGCCTTGCTGTAGCATAGATTGTAGTGTAACTATTTCAACTAATGTACCTTTCTTAAACTTGAAGATTGTATATAAATGTAAGCAGACTGCAAAGTGGCGCAGCAAAAGTGTGCTGGGCCCATAATTCAGAGGTTGATGGATCGAAACCATCCTTTGCTAGGCATGATCTCATTTTTGCACCTCGCTTTATCGCATGGGCAAAACGGTTTCCATAGCCCTGTAAGAGAAAGTGTAATAAGGGCCCTGCCGTAACATAGATATTACGGTAGCTAAGACTACTCCTGGGCCATTCTTGTAGTTGAAGAGATGAGTGAACTGTGACACCACACTTAAAAAAATAAATAAATAAATAAATAAAACAGCAGACAGAGAAGCTTCCACATATTGGAGCATTGGATTTGGTAAAGTCTTAACCACTTGAGGACCTAGGGCTTTCTACCCCTTAAGGACCGGCCACTTTTTTTCCATTCAGACCACTGCAGCTTTCACGGTTTATTGCTCGCTCATACAACCTACCACCTAAATGAATTTTGGCTCCTTTTCTTGTCACTAATACAGCTTTCTTTTGGGGCTATTTGATTGCTCCTGCGATTTTTACTTTTTATTATATTCATCAAAAAAGACATGAATTTTGGCAAAAAAATGATTTTTTTAACTTTCTGTGCTGACATTTTTCAAATAAAGTAAAATTTCTGTATACATGCAGCGCGAAAAATGTGGACAAACATGTTTTTGATAAAAAAAAACCCCATTCAGTGTATATTTATTGGTTTGGGTAAAAGTTATAGCGTTTACAAACTATGGTGCAAAAAGTGAATTTTCCCATTTTCAAGCATCTCTGACTTTTCTGACCCCCTGTCATGTTTCATGAGGGGCTAGAATTCCAGGATAGTATAAATACCCCCCAAATGACCCCATTTTGGAAAGAAGACATCCCAAAGTATTCACTGAGAGGCATAGTGAGTTCATAGAAGATATTATTTTTTGTCACAAGTAAGCGGAAAATGAGACTTTGTGAGAAAAAAAAAAAAAAAAAAAAGTTTCCATTTCTTCTAACTTGCGACAAAAAAAAATGAAATCTGCCACGGACTCACCATGCCCCTCTCTGAATACCTTGAAGGGTCTACTTTCCAAAATGGGATCATTTGTGGGGTGTGTTTACTGTCCTGACATTTTGGGGGGTGCTAAATTGTAAGCACCCCTGTAAAGCCTAAAGGTGCTCATTGGACTTTGGACCCCTTAGCGCAGTTAGGCTGCAAAAAAGTGCCACACATGTGGTATTGCCATACTCAGGAGAAGTAGTATAATGTGTTTTGGGGTGTATTTTTACACATACCCATGCTGGGTGGGAGAAATATCTCTGTAAATGACAATTTGTTAATTTTTTTTACACACAATTGTCCATTTACAGAGATATTTCTCCCACTCAGCATGGGTATGTGTAAAAATACACCACAAAACACATTATACTACTTCTCCTGAGTACGGCGATACCACATGTGTGGCACTTTTTTGCACCCTAACTGCGCTAAAGGGCCCAAAGTCCAATGAGTACCTTTAGGATTTCACAGGTCATTTTGAGAAATTTCGTTTCAAGACTACTCCTCACGGTTTAGGGCCCCTAAAATGCCAGGGCAGTATAGGAACCCCACAAATGACCCCATTTTAGAAAGAAGACACCCCAAGGTATTCCGTTAGTAGTATGGCGAGTTCATAGAAGATTTTATTTTTTGTCACAAGTTAGCGGAAAATGACACTTTGTGAAAAAACACAATTAAAATCAATTTCCGCTAACTTTTGACAAAAAATAAAAACTTCTATGAACTCACCATACTCCTAACGGAATACCTTGGGGTGTCTTCTTTCTAAAATGGGGTCATTTGTGGGGTTCCTATACTGCCCTGGCATTTTAGGGGCCCTAAACCGTGAGGAGTAGTCTTGAAACTAAATTTCTCAAAATGACCTGTGAAATCCTAAAGGTACTCATTGGACTTTGGGCCCTTTAGCGCAGTTAGGGTGCAAAAAAGTGCCACACATGTGGTATCTCCATACTCGGGAGAAGCAGTACAATGTGTTTTGAGGTGTATTTTTACACATACCCATGCTGGGTGGGAGAAATACCTCTGTAAATGGACAATTGTGTGTAAAAAAATCAAAAGATTGTCATTTACAGAGGTATTTCTCCCACCCAGCATGGGTATGTGTAAAAATACACCCCAAAACACATTGTACTACTTCTCCCGAGTACGGCGATACCACATGTGTGGCACTTTTTTGCACCCTAACTGCACTAAGGGGCATAAAGTCCAATGAGTACCTTTAGGATTTCACAGGTCATTTTTGTTTCAAGACTACTCCTCACGGTTTAGGGCCCCTAAAATGCCAGGGCAGTATAGGAACCCCACTAATGACCCCATTTTAGAAAGAAGACACCCCAAGGTATTCCGTTAGGAGTATGGTGAGTTCATAGAAGTTTTTATTTTTTTGTCACAAGTTAGCGGAAATTGATTTTAATAGTTTTTTTTCACAAAGTGTCATTTTCCGCTAACTTGTGACAAAAAATAAAATCTTCTATGAACTCACCATACTCCGTACGGAATACCTTTGGGTGTCTTCTTTCTAGAATGGGGTCATTTGTGGGGTTCCTATTCTGCCCTGGCATTTTAGGGGCCCTAAACCGTGAGGAGTAGTCTTGAAACCAAATGTCGCAAAATGACCTGTGAAATCCTAAAGGTACTCATTGGACTTTGGGCCCCTTAGCGTACTTAGGGTGTAAAAAAGTGCCACACATGTGGTACCGCTGTACTCAGAAGAAGTAGTATAATGCGTTTTGGGGTGTATTTTTACACATACCCATGCTAAGTGGGAGAAATATCTCTGTAAATGACAATTGTTTGATTTTTTTACACACAATTGTCCATTTACATAGAAATTTCTCCCACCCAGCATGGGTATGTGTAAAAATACACCCCAAAACACATTATACTACTTTTCCTGAGTACGGCGGTACCACATGTGTGACACTTTTTTGCAGCCTAGGTGCGCTAAGGGGCCCAACGTCCTATTCACAGGTCATTTTGAAGCATTTGTTTTCTAGACTACTCCTCGCGGTTTAGGGCCCCTAAAATGCCAGGGAAGTATAGGAACCCCACAAGTGACCCCATTTTAGAAAGAAGACACCCCAAGGTATTCCGTTAGGTGTATGGCAAGTTCATAGAAGATTTTATTTTTTGTCACAAGTTAGTGAAAAATGACACTTTGTGAAAAAAAAACAATAAAAATTATTTTCCGCTAACTTTTGACAAAAAATAAAATCTTCTATGAACTCGTCATACACCTAACATAATACCTTGGGGTGTCTTTTTTTTCTAAAATGGGGTCACTTGTGGGGTTCCTATACCGCCCTGGCATTTTACAGGCCCAAAACCGTGAGTAGTCTGGAAACCAAATGTCTCAAAATGACTGTTCAGGGGTATAAGCATCTGCAAATTTTGATGACAGGTGGTCTATGAGGGGGTGAATTTTGTGGAACCGGTCATAAGCAGGGTGGCCTTTTAGATGACAGGTTGTATTGGGCCTGATCTGATGGATAGGAGTGCTAGGGGGGTGACAGGAGGTGATTGATGGGTGTCTCAGGGGGTGGTTAGAGGGGAAAATAGATGCAATCAATGCACTGGGGAGGTGATCGGAAGGGGGTCTGAGGGTTTGGCCGAGTGATCAGGAGCCCACACGGGGCAAATTGGGGCCTGATCTGATGGGTAGGTGTGCTAGGGGGTGACAGGAGGTGATTGATGGGTGTCTCAAGGTGTGATTAGAGGGGAGAATAGATGCAAGCAATGCACTGGCGAGGTGATCAGGGCTGGGGTCTGAGGGCATTCTGAGGGTGTGGGCGGGTGATTGAGTGCCCTAGGGGCAGATAGGGGTCTAATCTGATAGGTAGCAGTGACAGGGGGTGATTGATGGGTAATTAGTGGGTGTTTAGGGTAGAGAATAGATGGAAACACTGCGCTTGGGTGGTGATCTGTTGTCGGATCTGCGGGCGATCTATTGGTGTGGGTGGGTGATCAGTTTGCCCGCAAGGGGCAGGTTAGGGGCTGATTGATGGGTGTCAGTGACAGCGGGTGATTGATGGGTGTCAGTGACAGGGGGTGATTGATGGGTGATTGATAGGTGATTGACAGGTAATCAGTGGGTTATTACAGGGGAGAACAGATGTAAATATTGCACTGGCGAATTGATAAGGGGGGGTCTGAGGGCAATCTGAGATTGTAGGCGGGCGATTGGGTGCCCGCAAGGGGCAGATTAGGGTCTGATCTGATGGGTAACAGTGACAGGTGGTGATAGGGGGTGATTGATGGGTGATTGATGGGTAATTAGTGGGTGTTTAGGGTAGAGAATAGATGGAAACACTGCGCTTGGGTGGTGATCTGTTGTCGGATCTTCGGGCGATCTATTGGTGTGGGTGGGTGATCAGTTTGCCCGCAAGGGGCAGGTTAGGGGCTGATTGATGGGTGTCAGTGACAGCAGGTGATTGATGGGTGTCAGTGACAGGGGGTGATTGATGGGTGATTGATAGGTGATTTACAGGTAATCAGTGGGTTATTACAGGGGAGAACAGATGTAAATATTGCACTGGCGAATTGATAAGGGGGGGTCTGAGGGCAATCTGAGATTGTAGGCGGGCGATTGGGTGCCCGCAAGGGGCAGATTAGGGTCTGATCTGATGGGTAACAGTGACAGGTGGTGATAGGGGGTGATTGATGGGTGATTGATGGGTAATTAGTGGGTGTTTAGAGGAGAGAATAGATGGAAACACTGCGCTTGGGTGGTGATCTGATGTCGGATCTGCGGGCGATCTATTGGTGTGGGTGGGTGATCAGTTTGCCCGCAAGGGGCAGGTTAGGGGCTGATTGTTGGGTGGCAGTGACAGGGGGTGATTGATGGGTGATAGGTGATTGGCAGGTGATTGACAGGTGATCAGTGGGTTATTACAGGGAAGGACAGATGTAATTAATGCACTGGCGAATTGATAAGGGGGGGGGGTCAGAGGGCAATCTGAGCGTGTGGGCGGGTGATTGGGTGCCCGCAAGGGGCAGATTAGGGTCTGATCTGATAGGTAAAAGTGACAGGTGGTGATAGGGGGTGATTGATGGGTGATTGATGGGTAATTAGTGGGTGTTTAGAGAAGATAACAGATGTAAACGATACATTTGGGAGGTAATCTGACGGCGGGTTTGCGGGCGATCTAATGGTGTGGGTGGGTGATCAGATTGCCCGCAAGGGGCAGGTTAGGGGCTGATTGATGGGTGGCAGTGACAGGGGGTGACAGGGGGTGATTGATGGGTGATAGGTGATTGGCAGGTGATTGACAGGTGATCAGTGGGTTATTACAGGGAAGAACAGATGTAATTAATGCACTGGCGAATTGATAAGGGGGTGTCTGAGGGCAATCTGAGCGTGTAGGCAGGTGATTGGGTGCCCGCAAGGGGCAGATTAGGGTCTGATCTGATAGGTAACAGTGACAGGTGGTGATAGGGGGTGATTGATGGGTGATTGATGGGTAATTAGTGGGTGTTTAGAGGAGAGAATAGATGTAAACAATGGATTTGGGAGGTGATCTGATGTCGGATCTGTGGGCGATCTATTGGTGTGGGGGGGTGATCAGATTGCCCGCAAGGGGCAGGTTAGGGGCTGATTGATGGGTGGCAGTGACAGGGGGTGATTGACGGGTGATTGACGGGTGATTGACGGGTGATTGACAGGTGATCAGGGGGATAGATGCATACAGTAAACAGGGGAGGGTGGTCTGGGGGGGGGGTCTGGGGAGAATCTGAGGGGTGGGGGGTGATCAGGAGGGGGCAGGGAGCAGGGGGGGGGATAAAAAAAAAATAGCGTTGACAGATAGTGACAGG
Source organism: Hyperolius riggenbachi (assembly GCF_040937935.1). Classification (NCBI taxonomy): domain Eukaryota; kingdom Metazoa; phylum Chordata; class Amphibia; order Anura; family Hyperoliidae; genus Hyperolius; species Hyperolius riggenbachi. Next base: position 213,491,641 of record NC_090650.1, read on the forward strand.
GAGTGATTGATGGGTGATTAGGGGGGTGATTGGGTGCAAACAGGGGTCTGGGGGTGGGCAGGGGGGGGGTCTGATGGGTGCTGTGGGCGATCTGGGGCAGGGGAGGGAGAAATCAGTGTGCTTGGGTGCAGACTAGGGTGGCTGCAGCCTGCCCTGGTGGTCCCTCGGACACTGGGACCACCAGGGCAGGAGGCAGCCTGTATAATACACTTTGTAAACATTACAAAGTGTATTATACACTTTGTATGCGGCGATCGCGGGGTTAACATCCCGCCGGCGCTTCCGTATAGCCGGCGGGATGTTGCGGCGAGCGAGCGGTGACAGGCGCCGGCGGAGGATCGCGTCACGGATGACGCGATCGCTCCGCCCATGCCCTTAAATGGACCGCCGCCTCTGTGGGTGAGGCCGTCCTGAAGGGCTCCACTTCCCCGCCGCCCCTGTGTAGTGGGCGGTCAGGAAGTGGTTAAGTCAATGTGTTGTAAGACACAAGTAAGCTTTAGGTTAGCAGGAATGGTTGCATGGCCACCTAGCTTTTCATCCTTCCCAGGCCAGCTAGGCTGGCTTCAGCCTGTAGTGTTGGTGGTATAGTGGTGAGCATAGCTGCCCTCCAAGCAGTCAACCTGGGTTCGATTCCTGGCCAATGTATGTGAGTATGCTTTTGACATTCTACAAATCCCTGGAAGTCAAGATCCTCCTCTGGAGGAGGAGAAGGAGGGAAGCTGTTGTGTGGTGCTATATAAGGAATAACAATCAGCCAGGAGCAAGCTAACAAGCCTACAAGAGCCTAACTAAGCTTTCCCTAGCAGAGTCTGTCAGCAGCTGTCCCTTCACTAATTACTGTAAGCAGACGAGTGAGTAAAACAGCGGGGGAACCTTGCCTTTTATAAGGGAGTGAGTGTAGTCTGATTGGCGACAATGTGCCTACTGACTGTGATGTAGAGGGTCAAAGTTGACCGTAATGGAGCATTATGGGGGAGAACCAAACTTCCGCAAAAGTTCGTGAACGCGAACCACCCAAAGTACGCCTGGAACCATTTGCGGGCGAACCGTTCAGCCCTTCTCTACTGGCTAGGATTATGACTTGGCACCCTAGCAATGCCAGGGAAAGAGTGCTAACTTTGTAGTAACCATGTTCCCTACTGTGTATAAGATATAGAAAATTCTTCACAAATGGGTAGGGAACTCTGACCCAATTAATGAAAATCATTGTGCCTGAGTGAATAATCAACCTAAAGCCACTTCCCACCTCCATGACTGATAGGCTAGTTTGCTTTTAGTCTCATCAGTTAGGCTGGTTATTGCATATCAACATTTTGTAACTGCAAGGAGCACATGCTGTACATATAGAAAGTAAACTCGGTGTCTGGTTCTGACCACTACTGAGTAGTTTCACTGTAATAAACTGTTCTTCAGTGCATCCTAAATACCCATTTAGCAGATATTTAAGTCTATGTTGCTTATTCTTATTCTATCAGCAGTAAGTATTTTATATTTTTATTTTAAACAATTTAATAATAAATTATTTTAAGAAAAGTACTACACTTCAAATTTAAAGAGTGTCACTATATCAAATCAGGAATTTATATTATTAATGTTTCATGTATTGTTTTTTTCCCATTTATCTAGTGAGTGTTCTTGGGCTAAACTAGAGAGCATGGACATTTTCATCTCTAATTTCACTCTTCCATTAGTGAATATAAGACGTGTAATTAATTATTAACACATCCTTTCTAATCATTTGCAATAATAGCAGTGTGCAAGGATAACTACAATATTGAGAATGCAAATCATAAGAAATATTGTGGAAGAAAAGTTGCCAAATAGGTGCCTCCTAAATGGCTATAGATCACATATGGACATTGTTTTCTACCAAGGCAATACTAATGGTTCAAATCAGCACATTTGTATTTAACAAATTTCAGGACTGCAGGCGTTATAATCCATATGTAAGATATAATACAGCCTTGTCACTAATATAATTTTCAACTGAAAACACTGCACATAAATAAATAATTAAAGAAAATGCATACATATATTATAAAAAAATTATAAATTCAAAAAAAAAATTTCATAAGAATAAATGTTATTGCAAATTCTTAATACTAGAAATTTGTCACAGCTTATGGGTAAGTCTTTATTTTAGCATGGTCTTTGGTCAAAATTTAGCTTGGTGGGACACAAGGTTTAATGTCAATGTGCTGTTGCTTCATGGCACTAGTAAGATAAGTTACTTGAAAAGATTCAATACTATAAAAACAATTGGCAGAAATATCAGTGGTGATATGATACATAGCCAAAGCATCCAAACAATGTTTGGCAGTCTGTATTTCCTCAGGGATTCATCATCACTATGTTCCTTTCATCATTATGTATGACTCAATGGCCCAAACCTACAACACTACTTCTGAAATGTACTGGTTTCAACAAAGTGTCTTTTCTGTATAGCGGTTGCATCTGCTAGGTATAGCTACCATATTGGTGGTAAGTGGGCTTCTAAATGTTAGAACTAATTTAAGACACCTTTTTAATTGTCATTTAGCCATATACAAAAGCATATGCAAAAATCCCATGACTCAGTTGACCGAGACCTATGTTAGGAAATTGTACCATAATAACTTATTCTTAAAGCACTTAAAGATTTAGGTCATTTTTCTCCTCTGCCACCTCTTTTACAGATCTCTAAATCAGGACTCTTGAGTGTTTGATGAACAACTGTGTAACACATAATCTCCACATTAACTAAAAACTAGTCTCTGAAATCAACTTGAGTTCTGTAAGGTAACTGGGAAATAATGACAGCATTGCAATTAGAGGACACTGGAAGGTACCTGATCTTGAGTTTGAATCTGATCATCTGTCCATGCAAAGGCAAAATTATAGCAAGCTTGAGCTCTACAATAGTGCATACACATGTAAATAGTTCAGGTGTGTTGAGAAACTTAAAACTTTAGTCCTACTAGTCTGAGCATTGCAATAAAGTAAATGTTGAGCCAGCTGACTGAAAACCATTCTCTGTATGTGTAAGTTTCCCATAGAGATAGTGGCTTGATAGTGTACTGGTTAAGGGCACCGCCTTTGACATGGGAGACCAGGGTTCAAATCCTGGCTAGCGTCAGTACCTATTCAGTAAGGAGTTCAAGGCAAGACTCCCTAACACTGCAGGGTGGCCTCTTGAGTGTGTCCCAGTGGCTGCAGCTCTTGAGCGCTTTGAGTCCGACAGGAGAAAAGCAATATACAAATGTCCTGATTATTATTATTAAGGTTGTCTGCAGTTTTCAGTATTTACTAACAATGACCAGGGATAATAAAGAGTAAACATTAGTTAGGTGCACCTAGCTCTAATTTGTTTCTATCTTATATGTAGTGAAAGCAAAAGTAGAAAAAGACATATTTTATTTGGCAGATTAGTGGTGGTTAATTAGATAATGGATATTTTTGTCAATATCCACATTTACATCATCTTATTTGAATTTTAACTCCTCCACATGAACATTTATACTTTTATTTATGAACTGTCTTTGGCTGGGCTTTTATGCTCAGTATGATTCATAATATTCAACCTAATTTCCATGTGAAGAAAACAGCCTGACAAATAATACATTGGAAGAAAGCATTAGAATGTATAGCTGTTGTGCTTAGCTTGCATTTCTTGAAAGATACATGACTTATTCCAGGGGCTGTCTACAATATGCTCAATATCAGCTGAAGTCACCACACATCAGTGGCTTTCTGTATCTGAGAGTAACTTTGCAAGCAAGTTACACAATCTTCACAGCTTCTGGTTCAGTCAAACCCAACTTTACCACGCATACAGATACGTGACAGTCATTGGTAACCACTATGACCTGAGCAGTATAGGGCTCTAGTTCCTACAAAATAACTTCATCCAAACCTTAAACAACTTGCAAAGCATGTGAAGTCCAAGGTCACTGCCAGAATGATCTGATACTGTGAGGTCATTGTAATGTTTTAATTAGAAGGAGTTTGCTGATGGGTCTGGAGTAAGGGATGAGCTTCAAGTTTCACCAAAGTTGCATTGAAATTTCTAAATTTGAGTTTTGAAAGATTTTTTTTTTCACAAAAATGAGAACTTTATTAACAATCTGTTTTTTGTTTTATGTGCACTGCACTCGGTGCAAATATGTTTTTGCATGCATATTGTCATCTGTCCTAAATGTGTTTTCTCGTATCAACACACTTCAATGCATTTGGCAAAAATGAGTTTTCTTATGCCCACATATGTTTGCAAAAATTTTTTATCTTTGCCAAAAAGGTGTTTCTTTCAAACCCATATATTTTTACAAACACTAAAATTTATGCAAAATATGACTTTTTTGTGTGGAAATTATGGTGAAACGAAAATAGCCATATTTACGCATCACTACTGGAGGTGACCCCACTAGATGCTTTTGATTTAGCTACTGTAGATTAAGTGACAAAAACTGGATCTCTCTAGGCAAATAATTTAGCAAACCGATTAACAAACCACACTAGAATGCAAATCATCTGACTTATTCCTAAGCCATGTTCATTCAATATTATGATGTACAATAAGTTTTATCTTGAAGGTTAACACCCTAAAAGTTTTGTTTTGTAATTGTTTGAACAATGAAGTTTTTATACATAAGCATATGAAAAAAAAAAACTTTCACGACATGCTATTGTTACTTTATTACTCTTGGCAATTCTTTTGTTTTTGTGATAAAAGCGAGCAAATGATGCATTCAAAAGCCTAAAAGCTGGAATAAAGATTAGGTGCAAAGTGTTATTGATCGCTTTACATAAAGAATCTTAAAAAAAAATGCATCCACTTGTCAAATAGATATTTACCCATTCACCCATGGACAAGATTAGAAATCTCATGTTGGAAATTTTGTAGGAGCACTGTGAAGTTAATATAAAGTGGTAACAATACCAGAATAAAAATTGTTATACAATTATACAATGGTAAAATGCAGTTCATTTCATTGACATTTTAATGTATTCTTCATCTGTAACCCAAGCTACTATTTTATAGGAATGTCACTGATATGGAAGGCATATTTCTTCAAGTACTCTGAATCCAGGCTCCCCAGTACATATTCTCCTAGATACAAACATGTTAGCTTGAGCAAGTGAGTGGGCTAACTGAAGTTCTTGTGGAAATACACCAAGCTGGTGCTATTACTTTTCTTCAGAGATTGTCACGTTCATTATCATTATGCCAAACAGCATCCCATGTATAGATATTACCTGTATTTAAGACATTATGTTTCACTGAAATTACAAGTCATGTGAATGTATTTTTCCCTATTATCCTTTCTGGCATTTATAATTTCATATCAAAGAAGTAACTGCAACATATTTTCTTTTGTACAATTTTATATGAATTTATTGTGTGGAGGGGGCGCATGCGCGGCGCGCCAGGAATCGGAAGCAGGCCGATGTAGCTCCGTGCTCACCGCTCCTTCACCGCAACTCTACGGGGTTTCTTGGCTATGACTCCAGCACTAATTTGCAGCAACCCCCTTCTGAAGCATCGGTGCATGCCTGGGAAGCGGACTCCTGGCCCGGCGAAGCGGCAGACCTCCGTCTCTGATTACATCCTGAGGCCGCGTGCTTCCTCCACTATGTCGCAAGATGGCCGCACCTCCCCTGCTCCTTCTCAGAACTCAGACACTGGTCCGGACTGGGGGGAATCAAGGCCTGCAAGAGGTAAGAGCCTCACTAAACAGACTTGGAAGACAGTTTAGACACGATGTACAGGAAGCTTGCAGGGAAATTTCAGTCTGAACTTAGGAGAGTTGAGGCCTCACTATCTCAGGAAATAGCCTCCTTGGGCAGCAGAACGGACATTTCAGAACAGAAGCATGACGATTTATTGAAAGCTCACAATGAATTACGCTCTGAGCATGACATTTTATGTGACTCTGTGCAGACCTTACACTCACAGGCTGAAGATTTAGATAACAGGAATCGAAGAAATAACTTAAGAATTAAGAATCGTATGAAGACTTAACTGAGCATGTCACCAATATATTTCACACTCTACTGCACAGCCTGCATCTAATCAACCCCCCCGTGATATCATCTTGTGCCTCAAGGACTTCCTCATCAAGAAGCAGATTTTGAAAGCCTCCTGTGTGTTACTCCTGATCTTAAATACGAGGAGCATACGATCCAAATCTTCCAAGATATATCCCCTGTGACACTTGAAAAGCGTTGCAAGATGAAACACATTACTGCTTCTTTGGCCAAAGCTCAGATTCGTTACCGCTGGGGTTTTCCTTTTAAGTTAATCGTAACCCATAATGGTGTCACTCACCTGGCTACAACCCCCCGGGACGGTGGGAGAAACTTTTAAACAAACTGGGCTTGCGAAGATCAACTCCTATGTTGTAGAATTCTCAACAACGCCCACTCTCATCCATCTGGTCTCAAAAAGGACCCCCACGTGAAAGATCATCTTCTCGCTCTCTGGATCCCCCATAGAAAAAAGCTTATACTGGAGGCTTCATCTTTTTGTTTTAATGCCTCAGGATCTTTTTCTTTTGTCGCAATGCCGAGCCGTTTCAGCCTAGGATTTTTCAAGATAATTTTTTTATGCTTCATTTACAGGTTATGTGCCTTTTTTTAAAAAAAAAAATGCCTTTTTGTTGCGGCTGTTTCCGGGCTGGGCTAAGTGCATTGTTTTCTCCCCCCCCCCCCCCCCCCCAGCTTTCGGGTGTTTATCCGGGCTGTGGTATTTCAGACATTTTTCTCTCCGTAATAGGTTGGATAATTGTCTGGAAGTGTATCGAACCTTGAATTACCCATTTTAATAATGTTTCTATTAGCAAGTAACATTTTTGTTTATGCCTGTTTAATGTTGAATTTATGTTATCTATTTACCAAATTATGCTCTGGCAATTGCTCTTATTATATCCATCTCCCATGCAACCAGGTTTATATACAATCCATGACTCTCCTATTACATTCTCCCATCCAGCAGAGTTTATATATTACCCATGCGATTTTTGATGTCCTAGCCTTTTTCATGCCCTTTCAGTTTATAACTTTCTTTCTTCCCCTTAATCTATGGTACTGAATGTTTTAAGTCATAATGTTCAGGGATTTAATTCCCCTAACAAGAGACGTAAGGCGTTTAGGCAATACAAACTCTTGAAAGCAGATTTATTATTTCTTCAAGAAACGCATTTTTCCTCTAATATTCCAAAATTCCTCGACAAATCCTTTAGCAAGGCCTTCTATAGTATCTTTTCTAACAAAACCAGGGGCGTGGCCATCTTGATTCGCAATGGGATTGCCTTTGACCTTAAGAAAATATATAAAGACCCTGAAAGCAGATTTTTGATCTTGCAAGGTACTTTAGCTGGAAAGGAGGTAACGCTTTGTAATATCTATGCCCCACACTCCCAGCAAGCCCAATTCTTTAAAAATCTATTTGTATGTCTTGAAAAGTACCTATCTAACCATTTAATCCTAGGGGGAGATTTTAATTGTGTTAGTAATCCTCTAGTTGACAGAAGCAACTCTTCAGATAGCAGTAGAACATTTCCTAGAGTCCTCCAAAAATCATTAAAGAACCTTCAATTGATGGACCTGTGGCAGGCCTTCAACATGGGTGATAGGAGTTATTCATATTAGTCGCATCCGCAAAATTCATACGCGAGACTAGATTATCTACTCCTCTCGCCCGTTTTGATGTCCAATGCACAGTCAGCTACTATACATGCATGTGTTTGGTCTGACCATCAGATTGTTAGTGGAATACTGGGATCACTTGGGACTCCTTTTTTCATTTGAGAGCTGGAGACTCAATGATTTACTGCTCCAAAACCCAATCGTTTTAAATGAAGTTCAGCAAGCTTTGGAGGAATATTTTATCATCAATAATAATGGGGAAGTCTCCAATGGCACATTGGGGGCAGCACATAAAACTGTTATGAGTGGAAAGCTTATACAGATGGGGCTAAAAGGAAGAGAGAGACTTGCAAATATACTTAACCTTACTACTGAATTTGAAACGTTATATAAAAAACATAATTCCACTCTTGATCAGTCTACACTTCTCTGCATAAGGGAAAAAAAGACAAGCTTTAGACCAACTCCTATCTGAAGCAGTTGAAAAATCATTAAAGAGAACCCGAGGTGGCTTTGTATAACGTTAGTGGGGCACAGAGGCTGGTTGGGCACACTAACACCAGCCTCTGTTGCCCCATGGTGTGTGTCAAAGACCCCCCTGCTCGCCGCTATACCCCCGCAATGCTGGCGACACGCAGCGTGTCGCCAGCACAATGTTTACCCTAGCGCTGTCTGTCAGCGCCGCTCCGCCGCCTCCTCCGCATCGCCGCTACCCGCCCTCGTCCCTTCCCTCACGCTGATTGGAGGGAAGGGACGAGGGCGGGTAGCGGCGATGCGGAGGAGGCGGGGGAGCGGCGCTGACAGACAGCGCTAGGGTAAACATTGTGCTGGCGACGCGCTGCGTGTCGCCAGCACTGCGGGAAGGATAGCGGCGAGCAGGGGGGTCTTTGACACACACCATGGGGCAACAGAGGCTGGTGTTAGTGTGCCCAACCAGCCTCTGTGCCCCACTAACGTTATACAAAGCCACCTCGGGTTCTCTTTAAAATTCTCTAAAGCTAAATTTCTACTTCATGGTAACACTCCTAGCACTATGTTCGCAAGAAAACTTTCCCAGTTCCATAGACCCCCCTCCCCCCCCCCATTAGTGTTGGGCGAACATCTAGATGTTCGGGTTCGGGCCGAACAGGCCGAACATGGCCGCGATGTTCGGGTGTTCGACCCGAACTCCGAACATAATGGAAGTCAATGGGGACCCGAACTTTTGTGCTTTGTAAAGCCTCCTTACATGCTACATACCCCAAATTTACAGGGTATGTGCACCTTGGGAGTGGGTACAAGAGGAAAAAAAAATTTAGCAAAAAGAGCTTATAGTTTTTGAGAAAATCGATTTTAAAGTTTCAAAGGGAAAACTGTCTTTTAAATGCGGGAAATGTCTGTTTTCTTTGCACAGGTAACATGCTTTTTGTCGGCATGCAGTCATAAATGTAATACATATAAGAGGTTCCAGGAAAAGGGACCGGTAACGCTAACCCAGCAGCAGCACACGTGATGGAACAAGAGGAGGGTGGCGCAGGAGGAGAAGGCCACGCTTTGAGACACAACAACCCAGGCCTTGCATGAGGACAAGAAGCGTGCGGATAGCAATTTGCATTTTGTCGCCATGCAGTCATAAATGTAATACAGATGAGAGGTTCAATAAACAGGGACCGGAAACGCTAACCCATCACAGATGTTCATTGTTCATGTTACTTGGTTGGGGTCCGGGAGTGTTGCGTAGTCGTTTCCAATCCAGGATTGATTCATTTTAATTTGAGTCAGACGGTCTGCATTTTCTGTGGAGAGGCGGATATGCTGCCGATCTGTGACGATGCCTCCGGCAGCACTGAAACAGCGTTCCGACATAACGCTGGCTGCCGGGCAAGCCAGCACCTCTATTGCGTACATTGCCAGTTTGTGCCAGGTGTCTAGCTTCGATACCCAATAGTTGAAGGGTGCAGATGGATTGTTCAACACAGCTACGCCATCTGACATGTAGTCCTTGACCATCTTCTCCAGGCGATCGGTGTTGGAGGTGGATCTGCACGCTTGCTGTTCTGTGTGCTGCTGCATGGGTGTCAGAAAATTTTCCCACTCCAAGGACACTGCCGATACCATTCCCTTTTGGGCACTAGCTGCGGCTTGTGTTGTTTGCTGCCCTCCTGGTCGTCCTGGGTTTGCGGAAGTCAGTCTGTCGGCGTACAACTGGCTAGAGGAGGGGGAGGATGTCAATCTCCTCTCTAAAGTCTCCACAAGGGCCTGCTGGTATTCTTCCATTTTGACCTGTCTGGCTCTTTCTTCAAGCAGTTTTGGAACATTGTGTTTGTACCGTGGATCCAGAAGGGTATAAACCCAGTAATTGGTGTTGTCCAGAATGCGCACAATGCGTGGGTCGCGTTCAATGCAGTCCTAGGCCGAAGAGGTCATAGCCTAGGGTCACAAAACCTGTTTATTGGGCAATTTCAATGGTGGCGAGTCTGACGTACATAAATCGCAGCAATGGCCGTTAGCAACGTCTGAATCTCACGAAATGTCTCATGCAGGTAGAAGACATATTGTTAGACTTGGGCTCCAAAGATGGGTTCCCTACATCTCTGCAAACCAGAGTTACAGGGCTCCAAATTTGGTAAAATCCCCCATAGGCTTTCATTGGGCCTCCTATTTACAGTTCCAAAATCTCACATCTTTTCAAAGGGCAATTACTCAGCAGTGGCAAATTTTCTAGCATTGTAGGGACCCTTAGGGGGAACATGACTGGTGAGTTTCGGGCCCCTAGGCCGAAGAGGTCATAGCCTAGGGTCACAAAAACCTGTTTATTGGGGCTATTTCAATGGTAGTGATGGTGACGTACATAAATCGCAGCAATGGCCGTTAGCAAAGTCTGAATCTCACGAAATGTCTCATGCAGGTAGAAGACATATTGTTAGACTTGGATTCCAAAGATGGGGTCCCTACATCTCTGCAAACCAGAGTTACAGGGGTCCAAAATTGGTAAAATCCCCCATAGGATTTCATTGGCTCCCTATTTCACTTTCCAAAATCTCACATCTTTTCAAAGGGCAATGGCTCAGCAGTACCAAATTTTCTAGCATTGTAGGGACCCTTAGGGGGAACATGACTGGTGAGTTTCGGGCCCCTAGGCCGAAGAGGTCATAGCCTAGGGTCACAAAAACCTGTTTATTGGGGCTATTTCAATGGTAGTGATGGTGACGTACATAAATCGCAGCAATGGCCGTTAGCAAAGTCTGAATCTCACGAAATGTCTCATGCAGGTAGAAGACATATTGTTAGACTTGGATTCCAAAGATGGGGTCCCTACATCTCTGCAAACCAGAGTTACAGGGGTCCAAAATTGGTAAAATCCCCCATAGGATTTCATTGGCTCCCTATTTCACTTTCCAAAATCTCACATCTTTTCAAAGGGCAATGGCTCAGCAGTACCAAATTTTCTAGCATTGTAGGGACCCTTAGGGGGAACATGACTGGTGAGTTTCGGGCCCCTAGGCCGAATAGGTCATAGCCTAGGGTCACAAAAACCTGTTTATTGGGGCTATTTCAATGGTAGTGATGGTGGCGTACATAAATCGCAGCAATGGCCGTTAGCAAAGTCTGAATCTCACGAAATGTCTCATGCAGGTAGAAGACATATTGTTAGACTTGGATTCCAAAGATGGGGTCCCTACATCTCTGCAAACCAGAGTTACAGGGGTCCAAAATTGGTAAAATCCCCCATAGGATTTCATTGGCTCCCTATTTCACTTTCCAAAATCTCACATCTTTTCAAAGGGCAATGGCTCAGCAGTACCAAATTTTCTAGCATTGTAGGGACCCTTAGGGGGAACATGACTGGTGAGTTTCGGGCCCCTAGGCCGAAGAGGTCATAGCCTAGGGTCACAAAAACCTGTTTATTGGGGCTATTTCAATGGTAGTGATGGTGACGTACATAAATCGCAGCAATGGCCGTTAGCAAAGTCTGAATCTCACGAAATGTCTCATGCAGGTAGAAGACATATTGTTAGACTTGGATTCCAAAGATGGGGTCCCTACATCTCTGCAAACCAGAGTTACAGGGGTCCAAAATTGGTAAAATCCCCCATAGGATTTCATTGGCTCCCTATTTCACTTTCCAAAATCTCACATCTTTTCAAAGGGCAATGGCTGAGCAGTACCAAATTTTCTAGCATTGTAGGGACCCTTAGGGGGAACATGACTGGTGAGTTTCGGGCCCCTAGGCCGAATAGGTCATAGCCTAGGGTCACAAAAACCTGTTTATTGGGGCTATTTCAATGGTAGTGATGGTGACGTACATAAATCGCAGCAATGGCCGTTAGCAAAGTCTGAATCTCACGAAATGTCTCATGCAGGTAGAAGACATATTGTTAGACTTGGATTCCAAAGATGGGGTCCCTACATCTCTGCAAACCAGAGTTACAGGGGTCCAAAATTGGTAAAATCCCCCATAGGATTTCATTGGCTCCCTATTTCACTTTCCAAAATCTCACATCTTTTCAAAGGGCAATGGCTCAGCAGTACCAAATTTTCTAGCATTGTAGGGACCCTTAGGGGGAACATGACTGGTGAGTTTTGGGCCCCTAGGCCGAAGAGGTCATAGCCTAGGGTCACAAAAACCTGTTTATTTGGGCTATTTCAATGGTAGTGATGGTGGCGTACATAAATCTCAGCCATGGCCGTTAGCAACGTCTGAATCTCACGAAATGTCTCATGCAGGTAGAAGACATATTGTTAGACTTAGATTCCAAAGATGGGGTCCCTACATCTCTGCAAACCAGAGTTACAGGGGTCCAAAATTGGTAAAATCCCCCATAGGCTTTCATTGGGCCTCCTATTTACCGTTCCAAAATCTCACACCATTTCAAAGGGCAATGGCTCAGCAGTGGCAAAACTCACCAGTCATGATCCCCCTAAGGGTCCCTACAATGCTAGAAAATTTGGTACTGCTGAGCCATTGCCCTTTGAAAAGATGTGAGATTTTGGAAAGTGAAATAGGGAGCCAATGAAATCCTATGGGGGATTTTACCAATTTGGGACCCCTGTAACTCTGGTTTGCAGAGATGTAGGGACCCCATCTTTGGAATCCAAGTCTAACAATATGTCTTCTACCTGCATGAGACATTTCGTGAGATTCAGACTTTGCTAACGGCCATTGCTGCGATTTATGTACGTCACCATCACTACCATTGAAATAGCCCCAATAAACAGGTTTTTGTGACCCTAGGCTATGACCTCTTCGGCCTAGGGGCCCGAAACTCACCAGTCATGTTCCCCCTAAGGGTCCCTACAATGCTAGAAAATTTGGTACTGCTCAGCCATTGCCCTTTGAAAAGATGTGAGATTTTGGAAAGTGAAATAGGGAGCCAATTAAATCCTATGGGGGATTTTACCAATTTTGGACCCCTGTAACTCTGGTTTGCAGAGATGTAGGGACCCCATCTTTGGAATCTAAGTCTAACAATATGTCTTCTACCTGCATGAGACATTTCGTGAGATTCAGACGTTGCTAACGGCCATGGCTGAGATTTATGTACGCCACCATCACTACCATTGAAATAGCCCAAATAAACAGGTTTTTGTGACCCTAGGCTATGACCTCTTCGGCCTAGGGGCCCAAAACTCACCAGTCATGTTCCCCCTAAGGGTCCCTACAATGCTAGAAAATTTGGTACTGCTGAGCCATTGCCCTTTGAAAAGATGTGAGATTTTGGAAAGTGAAATAGGGAGCCAATGAAATCCTATGGGGGTTTTTACCAATTTTGGACCCCTGTAACTCTGGTTTGCAGAGATGTAGGGACCCCATCTTTGGAATCCAAGTCTAACAATATGTCTTCTACCTGCATGAGACATTTCGTGAGATTCAGACTTTGCTAACGGCCATTGCTGCGATTTATGTACGTCACCATCACTACCATTGAAATAGCCCCAATAAACAGGTTTTTGTGACCCTAGGCTATGACCTCTTCGGCCTAGGGGCCCGAAACTCACCAGTCATGTTCCCCCTAAGGGTCCCTACAATGCTAGAAAATTTGCCACTGCTGAGTAATTGCCCTTTGAAAAGATGTGAGATTTTGGAACTGTAAATAGGAGGCCCAATGAAAGCCTATGGGGGATTTTACCAAATTTGGAGCCCTGTAACTCTGGTTTGCAGAGATGTAGGGAACCCATCTTTGGAGCCCAAGTCTAACAATATGTCTTCTACCTGCATGAGACATTTCGTGAGATTCAGACGTTGCTAACGGCCATTGCTGCGATTTATGTACGTCAGACTCGCCACCATTGAAATTGCCCAATAAACAGGTTTTGTGGCCCTAGGCTATGACCTCTTCGGCCTAGGACTGCATTGAACGCGACCCACGCATTGTGCGCATTCTGGACAACACCAATTACTGGGTTTATACCCTTCTGGATCCACGGTACAAACACAATGTTCCAAAACTGCTTGAAGAAAGAGCCAGACAGGTCAAAATGGAAGAATACCAGCAGGCCCTTGTGGAGACTTTAGAGAGGAGATTGACATCCTCCCCCTCCTCTAGCCAGTTGTACGCCGACAGACTGACTTCCGCAAACCCAGGACGACCAGGAGGGCAGCAAACAACACAAGCCGCAGCTTGTGCCCAAAAGGGAATGGTATCGGCAGTGTCCTTGGAGTGGGAAAATTTTCTGACACCCATGCAGCAGCACACAGAACAGCAAGCGTGCAGATCCACCTCCAACACTGATCGCCTGGAGAAGATGGTCAAGGACTACATGTCAGATGGCGTAGCTGTGTTGAACAATCCATCTGCACCCTTCAACTATTGGGTATCGAAGCTAGACACCTGGCACAAACTGGCAATGTACGCAATAGAGGTGCTGGCTTGCCCGGCAGCCAGCGTTATGTCGGAACGCTGTTTCAGTGCTGCCGGAGGCATCGTCACAGATCGGCGGCGTATCCGCCTCTCCACAGAAAATGCAGACCGTCTGACTCAAATTAAAATGAATCAATCCTGGATTGGAAACGACTACGCAACACTCCCGGACCCCAACCAAGTAACATGAACAATGAACATCTGTGATGGGTTAGCGTTTCCAGTCCCTGTTTATTGAACCTCTCATCTGTATTACATTTATGACTGCATGGCGACAAAATGCAAATTGCTATCCGCACGCTTCTTGTCCTCATGCAAGGCCTGGGTTGTTGTGTCTCAAAGCGTGGCCTTCTCCTCCTGCGCCACCCTCCTCTTGTTCCATCACGTGTGCTGCTGCTGGGTTAGCATTACCGGTCCCTTTTCCTGGAACCTCTTATATGTATTACATTTATGACTGCATGCCGACAAAAAGCATGTTACCTGTGCAAAGAAAACAGACATTTCCCGCATTTAAAAGACAGTTTTCCCTTTGAAACTTTAAAATCGATTTTCTCAAAAACTATAAGCTCTTTTTGCTAAATTTTTTTTTCCTCTTGTACCCACTCCCAAGGTGCACATACCCTGTAAATTTGGGGTATATAGCATGTAAGGAGGCTTTACAAAGCACGAAAGTTCGGGTCCCCATTGACTTCCATTATGTTCGGAGTTCGGCCATGTTCGGCCCGAACCCGAACATCTAGATGTTCGCCCAACACTACACGTGACCCGTTCGGCCAATCACAGCGCTAGCCGAACGTTCGGGTAACGTTCGGCCATGCGCTCTTAGTTCGGCCATATGGCCGAACAGTTTGGCCGAACACCATTAGGTGTTCGGCCGAACCCGAACATCACCCGAACAGGGTGATGTTCTGCAGAACCCGAACAGTGGCGAACACTGTTCGCCCAACACTACCCCCCATCTGTATAAGCTTCAAAATAAACATGGCTCTCTTGAGTCCATTCCTCATAAGGTTTTGCAAATATTTGAGGAATATTATGCTCGTCTTTTCGCTGCCCCTTTTGATCCCTTGTCAACAGAGATCGACGATTGGCTAAATTCATTACCTATTACAATCTTATCAAGAGAAAAATTGGAACTTTTAAACTCACAAATCTCTTCCCAAGAAATTAGTAATGCTATATCTTCCCTTAAAACTTCCAAAGCACCTGGCCCTGATGGCTTCTCTGACCTTTACTATAAAAAATTTGAACAGATTTTACTCCCCCAATTAAAATCACTGTTTAATGAAGCTTTAGTAGGCACCAAATTTCCCAATGACTTAACAAACGCTTTTGTATCTTTGATACCCAAGCCCAATTTAGACCATACTTTACCACAGAACTATCGACCTATCTCACTTATTAACAACGACGTGAAATTATTCTCAAAAATATTGGCCAATCGTCTATCTCAAGTGATCATGGATCTGATCTCCCCCCCTCAATCTGGATTAATTTCCCAACGACAGACTACGGATAACACCAGGCTAGTATGCAATATTCTTCAAGGCGCCCAATTAAACAATCAAAGGCTACTGATGCTGGGCCTTGACTTGCACAAAGCATTTGATTCGGTGCTATGGCCATATTTATATAAAGTAATAAACAAAATGGGAATTAATGGGGCATTCATGGAAGCGATCTTGCCTCTGTACTACTTGCCCCAAGCTAGATTACGAATACCGGGCCTTCTTTCTAAACCGATTCAACTTAGTAGAGGGACCAGACAAGGTTGTCCCCCCTCACCACTATTATTTTCAATAGCCGTGGAACCCTTATCACTGGCTATCCAAACAAATATTAATATCAAAGGATATGTTAAAGCGGAATATAACCCTGCATTTCAACTTTGCTCTAAAACATTATTTACAGCATATTATATGCAAAAAGCATTTTTTATTTACTAGACCAGCATTGGAAGGGTTAAACACAGAGGTTTTAAGTTCCGTGCAGACGTTCAGATAGTTACATTCTATTTAGTTATATGTATATATTTAGAAATGTTACACACTCTTTGGCTGTCTTCCAACTTCTTCTCAGTGAGAGAGATGAGTCACAATAAACACTTAGATACATTTGTGTAAACAAAAAGTATCTAACTCAAGTTCGGATGCGTCTGCAAAAATCTCCAGGGATTTTAAAGCCCTGTGTAACCCTTCCAATGCTGGTCTAGTAAAAAAAAAAAAATGCTGGTTGCATATAATATACTGTAAATAATGTTTTAGAGCAAAGTTGAAATGCAGGGTTATATTCCGCTTTAAGGCCGATAAGGAATATAAATTAAGTCTATATGCTGATGACGCACTTCTTTTTCTGTCACAGCCTATTACATCAATGCCCATTGTGTTGCAACTTCTGGAACATTTTGGTAAACTCTCAGGGCTAACAGTTAATGTTTCAAAATCACAACCTTTGCCAATTAATCTCCCCCAGGTGGTGGTCAAGTTGTACAGAGCCAATTTTGATTTTAAATGGGTTAAATCTTATATTTCTTACCTAGGAATAAAGGTACCTCCTCAATATGACACTCTTGTCAGGACTAATTTTCTACCATTACTTCTTGTTAAATCTGATTTTATTCAACTTTTTAGTGAAACATGAACAGAGTACAAAAATGAAGTGCAATTACAAAAAACTTGTTGCATAATGAAGAAGTTACATCACAATAGCAAAGATATTGAGGTATATCAAAGTATATAAAAGTTTTACAGAGTAAGGCTCAAATATACAAAGGGAGATGACACGTCTAGCATGAGAATTACATCGCTATGTGATAACCCTTAAGGACACAAGTTAGTAACTGAAAGTCTGAATGATCAATTAGTAAGTATAGAAAGGAAGGAGAAAGAGGTAAGAAGAAAAAGAAACCTAAGAGGTAGGGGGGGGGGGTAACGTGTGGAGGGCAAAAAGTCCACACACCACGGCCCCCCCATAGTAGCTGGAGGAGGTAGGAGAGTAACGATAGAATAGGAAGAGAATAGTAGAGGGACATGGTAAAAGAAGTAGAAGGTAAGGGGGAGATTAAGAAGAGAGAAGAGAGAAAGAGAATAGGAAAAGTAAAGGGGTAAGATCATAGGGGGAGTAGGAGAATAAGAGGGGAGGATCCTAAACATTGAGTAAACAATATGAGGTTGAGAACAAAAGAAAGCATCACCTAGTAATTACTGATTAGGAGAAATTAGACATGTTGATCATTATTATGACACTAGTCTAAAATGAATAATTATGAATGGGGGGAGGATTTGATTGAATTTATTGCCCCTTCGACATATGGGTTGGGTTGGGGTTTGAGGGTGTTACCTTTTGAGGGCAACTCACCATGTCTAAAACTATAGAATAAAGATATATAACTTAATATTAGTGAGGGGTCTGGTATGCTAGGACTAGACTACATGAGAATAGCTTTTTTAAATGATTCAGAAGATTTTTGATTTATCCATATTGACCACGTGGCTAAGAATGATTGGTTTAGGCCCATATCAGATGAAACTAAATCTTCCATATACATAATATCATCTATTATTTCGACCCAGGAGATCAGAGACGGGGGAGAGGATTTTTTCCATCCTCTGGCAATTACTGTTCTAGCAGCGGTAAGAATGTGTCTGAGAAGGCCTTTCTTAATAGAAGTTATATGACCAGGAATCATAGATAGGAGAGCAATTTCAGGAGATGGAGGTATAGATTTCCCACAGATATCACTGTAGATCCTAAAGACTGAATCCCAGAAGGGAATGAGTAATGGGCAGGACCACCAGATATGAAGTTGAGAACCAACTTCTGAGTGGCAGCGCCAACAAAGATCAGATACATTCGGAAAGATCTTATGGAGATTCTGAGGGCATCTATACCAGTTAGATAATAACTTAAAATTTCTCTCTTGAAAGCGAGAAGAGGTTGAAGATATATGCGTGAGTATGAATGCTTTGGACCATTGTTCGGAGGTTAAGGTCTTGTCTAGTAATTTTTCCCAATGCTTACAGTATGTAGGTAATTCCTCACGTCCCTCTTCCCTCAGCAGCCCGTACAGGAGGGAAATGATATGTGTGGGTTTGGTTTGATTGATACAAGTTTTATCAAAGAATGTGAGGTCCCTAGAATATGTGGATGGATCTCCTAAATTTTTCCAGAATGAAGTGAATTGTCTCCAGGTTAGCCAGTCCTTACCTAGGGATAGACCCTCCTCTGGAATGGAGAAGCCTGCTGACGAAGAGGATCTAATATGACATAGTTGGGGCCAGGAGACCCTGGAAAGGGATAAAATGGAGGTATTCCTGAGTCCAGGGGGAATGCTGGATTGTCAAAAACTGGAGTTAAGGGGGAAGGAATGGTTGACAGTTTGAATTTAGATCTGATTTTCTTCCAGACTGTAAGTGCTTGTATGACTAGATACGGAAGGTGAAGTGATGCGGGGATGAGATCGAAAGAGATCCAGGGGAGAGCTTTGAGTGATAAGGGTGATAGGGATTCCTCAAAGTATGATTCTCGCTTTTCTTTATCTACATACATCCAATCAATGACACGGGATAAAATGGAAGCTTTATGATAAAGGTTCAGGTCAGGAAGACTCAAACCTCCCTTATCCTTGTGGCGAATTAATGTGGAGTATGATAGTCTGGTTTGTTTTAAACCCCAGATAAAGCGAATAAACATGGATTTTAATGTTTTCCAGTAGGAAGGAGATATTTGGATTGGGATTGTTTGAAACAAATAAAGGAATTTTGGTAAAATATCCATTTTTAAGATGTTGATTTTGCCAAACCAGGACAGAGGGAGGCTGGACCAATCCTGAAGGTCTTTCTTAGTCCTCTCTTGAATAGGTTGATAATTAAGTGAATGGAGTAAAGAGAGGTCTGTGGGTATTTGTATACCTAGATAGGAAATCGAAATGGGTTGCCATTTAAAGGAAAAGGAAGTTCTAATTGTGGATAGAATCTGTTTGGGTATGGATATGTTGAGGCCTTCTGATTTGGAGACATTGACCTTATAATTACTAACCTCGCTGTATAAAGAGCATTCGGTTAATATGTTAGGGAGAGAGATATGCGGGTTAGTAACATATATAAGGAGGTCGTCCGCATACAGAGCCAGTTTATGGGTCATATTATTAATTGTGATGCCATGTATTGATGGGTTTGTGCGTAAGGCAATGGCGAAGTGTTCCATCACAATGGCATAGAGGAGAGGAGAAAGGGGGCATCCCTGTCGGGTTCCATTGGTAATCATAAATGAGTCAGAGAGACAGCTATTTATTCTTATACGGGAAGAGGGAATTGTGTATAGAGCCATTATTTTATGAATAAAGAGGGGGCCCAGGCCAATTTGTTGGAGAGAGGCTTTTAAGAAGGGCCACCCCACTCTGTCAAAGGCTTTTTCAGCATCTAGAGAGAGTAGACAGAGTGGAATGGCCCGTCTCTTCGCCGCATCAATGAGGTTGATTGTTCTAATGGTGTTGATTCGGGCTTCCCTGCCTGGGATAAACCCGACTTGATCTCCATTAATTAGGGAAGGAAGAAGCGGTTGTAATCTATGAGAGAGCATCTTGGCGTATAATTTAAGATCGAGGTTAATAAGAGATATGGGTCTATAGCTTCCGCATTGGGTGGGGTCTTTTCCTTTTTTATGTATAAGAGAGATGTGTGCCTCTAGGGCTTGTCTAGGGAAAGGAGAAGTAGGGGAAATCGAGTTATAGGTTTTAGTCAAAAAAGGTACTAATTGTGTGGAGAAGGTTTTAAAAAATCTATCTGAGTATCCATTCGGGCCTGGGCATTTACCAGAGGGTAGGTTTTTGATGGATGTTGATAGTTCAGTCTCAGTGAAGGGAGTGTGATGATCTGCTCAGCTGGCTGCACAGGCAGACAGCTGTTTGTCCATTCCTCTAGTCTGTGGGCTGCAGGTCTCTGGAACAGTTTCTGGTCTGTTCTCTTGCTGGGTAATTTGCATACATTCGTTATGCAAATCCCCTAACTGGCACTATAAGAGCTTTATGTTTCCCAGAAGGCTTTGCTGGTCATTTCCCTTCCATGGTCTGTTCCTGATGGACACTGCTGGAGTGTCAGCCATTGCTATCTAGTATAGTTAATTCCTGGGGGTTGCTTTAGGCTCCCCTTCTAGCCCAGTCAGGTTGTATTATCTGTATTGCCTGTTCTGTCTTGTCTTGCCTGTTGCCATTGTCCTGTCCCACGGTGGTCGACAGGAAATGGTTCTGATCTCTGTTCTTGGAGTATAGCTGGTGCAGCGGTTGCTACCAGCTATCTCTTCTGTTCTGTTTCCTGGGATCGCGCTAGCTACTTTTCGCTAGCGCAGGGGATCCTTCTGTTCTGTCTTCTGGGATCGCGCTAGCCACTTTTCGCTAGTGCTGGGGATCCTTCTCTTCTGCTACTCTGTACCTGGATCGCGCTAGCCACTTTTCGCTAGTGCTGTGGATCCTATCTCTCGCTTGTCCCTGTTTTCGTGTGTCTATCTTGTCTGCTACGCTTGCTGGAGGCTCGGTGAGGTAACCGTTAAGCAAGCGCTCGCGTCCTCTGTTTCATGTTTGTCTGTCGATGGTTAGTTAGGCGTGCTTGTCTCTATTGTGCTTATCACGCGGAGACCGCGCATAACCGCGTGCACTGTTGCGAATGAGTGCGGTGTTCGCGGTTAGCTAGCGTTTGTTATTTTCCGCATCTTCTCATTGTATTATTTGCTGTGCCTTTGCTACCCTCGTATTCTATTCTGATCTGCCTTGTGTCACGTCTGGCGATCGCACCTCTCGTGATCGCGTTCCTCTTTCATATCTGCTGTTGTGTGTGCGCGGTCGCGGGGTGGCGACTGGATTGGCGCACACACATACAACCTCTCCCTTTGCTCGCTCTCATTCGCAATCGCCTCTCTTGCGATTGCGTTCTGCGCTTCGTACAATTCCTGTCTGGCACTTGTGGAGGTACAGAGGATTGGTTCCTCTGCACTCCCCAGCGCCATCTGCCGACAGGAATTTCCCTCTACAGGTGCGTAGCACCTTTTGCTGGGTGCCTGCAAATATACGCTTGTGGAGGATTTCCGCCGTGTCAGCGCACGCGTTGTGCGCTGATCATGGAGAAAGTTCCACAATTGTTACAGAATGACCAGCCAAACCCAAAACCCCAGTGTAGACGGAATTTCCGATTTGTACGATTTTGTCGAATATGGCTCTTGTACCTTTAAGAGATTTAAAAAACTTGAACCTGAATCAGCAGACGAATTTTTGTCTGAGTGTACGAAACTGTTAGCGAACCCTGAATTCCAATGCACCCCAGTGTCTACCTGGGCCCCCCAAATGGTCTACATTCTGTTGGGGGGCGAAATGTCAATGTGGGGTTATGATGTGTTAGATCATACCACCCTGAGTCAAAGACCCCTGGAATTCTTGGCCTTTTTAATTCACAATTGGCTGAGATTACCTCAATTACCATACCCCCTTAATGAGTTGTTGTCAGCAGCTCAATCAGCTGTTCCATCTACTCTTTCATCCATAAAGCAGCCATCCAAAGCCTCTAAGTCTAAACGTAAAAGATCTAGGAAGGCTTCCCAGCGGAAAGATCCGTTGCCCATGGCAACCACAGATAGAGAGGTTATTTCTGTCAAGTCTGAAATGGGCAAAACCATGCAGTATGATAATGATGTTTATAATGCATCTGCTGATCAGTTTCCAGTTTTTTTGCCCCAATCCAAAGCTTATGTGGATCCTGCTATAGGTAGGATCGCACACTACATTAAAGCAGTTAAAAAATCTGTTCTTGTTCCTGAACTCCACCCCTATGGAGATTATCTGGATACTGGCCTGTTTGAACCCCCATTTGCTTCCTGGGATGTTGGGGCTTTGCTGGAGGAATTCGATTTTGATTGGAAAGCCTTTTGCGATTTTTACATCGCAAAAAGCGAAGATGTCTTGAATGCTTGTCTTAATTCTATGTACCTTCCAATTGATTCCAATAAAGAGACATCGTTGTCGGATGATTGTTCCTGCCTTTCTGGGGTAAAGCATGAGAGTCTTGACTTTGTGCAATCTGAAATGAATGAGTATGCCGCTGTGGTTGATTCCTGTGCGAATCCTGAAGGATTCTCTCCTGACAGTGTGCAGTTTGAATCTGTGCGATCTGATGCCTGTTTCTCGGATGTTCCTGCAGATTGTGATCGGCATGAGTCTGCCGGTTTCCTCAAGGATGTGTGGGATCCTTTGTCATTTAGAAACAGATCTTTGAGATCTTCCATCTGTGACCCGCTATGGGGAAAGTTTCTCAACTGTGCAGCGTCAAAAGTAAAATTAATATGCCTAATAAAGTTTATCCTGTTGATGTCGCTATTTCTTCTGCAAATGATTCCCTGTCTCACCCTGTTCTCACCTGTAAGGGCCCGTTGCCTGGAGACAGTTGCTCCAGTGTTTCGGTCCTAGATGCCTTGCAGTCTGCTCCGCAGATCGCGGAGGTTTGCGCTATGGAAGCATCAGTTTCACAACCTAAAGTGAATTTTGATTCGCAGGTTTTGCGTTCTGATTCCTCGGATTCGACATTGTTAGCCGAATCTAAGAGTGAGACAGCGCTTCGGTTTTGCGAATCTGATGCTGAGATGCTGAACTCTCTTTGCCTTATTCAGAGACTCTTTCTCTGAGCCTGCCCTGTACCATGAATAACAAAACGATGTCCAATCACACTGACATTTGGGAGTCCCTTTCTTGCTTTGAAGAAAGTTCTGACTCTCCACCCTGTACTCTGGGTGAGTCAATATTGTCTTGTACAATATCTCCTGCCCTGCCCCTAGAGGCTCGTCTAGGTATTGCTGCTATTTTTACCTGTCTTTCTGCAGTTTTGGAGTTGCAAGCTAGTTTGACTACTACGCAGAATTCTGGGTGCAGCGAGATTAAAGTTAGGGAGTCAGTGTGTGGTCCAGTGAATATTCCTGTACGTTCCACTCATGATGATGAAATTCAGTCTCAGTTTATGGTGGAACCTTCCCTGGGACATCTGCCCTGTTCTCAAAATAAAGTTCCAGTTTTGCCCTGTAACATGGATAGTACAGAATCCTTCTTAGACAACTTGAAAAATAATGTTCCTGAGGTCTTGTTTGATGATCTGAAGGTCTCCGAGTTCCTCCCAAAGGGTGCAGAACTTGTAGGAGATGTCTCCTGCCCCCCAGGTCCTTCTGAGGTGTTGCCCACTTCAGTAGGCATTGCTGACTACTTTTGCAGCTCTTGTGGAGCTTCATTCATGTGTAGTCAATGATGATATTACAGTTACAGAAAATTCTGAATTTGAGTCCGAGTCTTCTTTTGAAAGACCAGTACCTGTAACCTTTACTCGTGATGATTTTCTGCCCGGTACTGGTTTTGGTCTTGTCGTGTCGGACTCTGAGGTTGGCAGTTCCCCGACATGTCCTGAGGTTTCTTCTGTACTAGTGTACCCCGATGTGCTCTGTGACCCAGAAAGCCCAAGTGTGCCTCGGTTACCAGCGTACTCAGATGCTTTCTCAGTGGAGACATGTTCTGATATAGCCTGCCTGCTTGCATGCCCAGAAGTGGTCCCTGAAAGTCCTGATCTTGATGGGTGTCCTGCTAATTTTGAGTCTGGAATGATCATAGGTTCCATAGGGGTTCTTGGTGGTTCTCCATGTGAGCCTGGTGAGCGTTCTGGCTTCTTGGGATCTCTGCGGAGCTTCAAGGCGTTCTGGGAGATTCCGGGAAAGGTTTTGCTTGGTGCCCTGAATACGATCAGCAATGGCTTTGGTGTTGTAAGGGACACTTCGAACAGGTATTGCGGCAGGTTTGGTATTCTTGGACGCTCCTTGCAGAGGCGGCCTTAGAGTATGCGGGGCCTGGGGCGAGTGTCATAGAGACACAGATATGCTGAGTGTATGTATGTATACATACATACCTAATGGTTAACACTCTCGCATTGCAGCGCTGGGTCCCCAGTTCGAATCCCAGCCAGGTCTACATCAAGAAGGAGTTTGTATGTTCCCCCCCACCTGCGTAGGTTTCCGCTAGATACTCTGGTTATGAATGATAGGATTAGATTGTGAGCCCCTCTGAGGACGGTCAGTGACATGACTATGTACTCTGTACAGTGCTGCAGAAGATATCAGTGCTATATAAATACATAATAATAATATGGTAGGACATTAGACTATGACTATAGTAGGATTAGAGTGTGAGGTCCTCTGAGGACAGTCAGTGACATGACTATGTACTCTGTACAGTGCTGCAGAAGATATCAGTGCTATATAAATACATAATAATAATATGGTAGGACATTAGACTATGACTATAGTAGGATTAGAGTGTAAGGTCCTCTGAGGACAGTCAGTGACATGACTATGTACTCTGTCATATGCTGCAGAGGATGTCAGTGCTATATAAATAAATAATAATAATAATATGGAAGGACATTAGACTATGACTATAGTAGGATTAGATTGTGAGCTCCTCTGAGGACAGTCAGTGACATGAGTATGTTCTCTGTAAAGTGCTGCAGAAGATGTCAGTGCTATATAAATACATAATACATACTGTGGGAACAAACTGTCGGATACGCACTGGGGTGGGAATACTGAGATGCAGAGAATACAAGAAAAACATATTAAACCATGCGTTTATGTGAGTTTTCTTTAAAAAAAATTAAGAGCATTTTTACAATAACAGATTTGAATCAGACCATAGAGAAAACACAATAAAAGTGACATGATGGTCAGAAAATAAAGCAGAATTTTGGGACAAAAAAAAAGATCATCACTGCAGTTACTCACAAGCTTGCCTCCTTCCTTTGTTCTCTGTGGAACCACTGCTCCCAGCAACTCCAGTCTGCACCACAGACACCTGCAGCACATCTTCTCCACTTTCATCCCCTCTCTTCAGACTTCACTAATCACTTTGGCAGCCGCACTTGCTCTCCCTCCTACCCTCTCACCAGCGTGAGCCTGTTCCTCTCACTGCTGTCTCAGAGGCTGGCTCCCCCTGTCCTAGTCACGGCTGGCTGATCATAAGCCTTCCTCGTCTGCCCTGCGCTTCAATCTGCACACTTGGAATGTGTGTCACTGTCAGCTCAGTTCCCCATCATGATCTCCTGCCTCTCGCATCTCTCCCCTCGCTCTTCCCGCCATGCCACACTCAAAACAGACGTCAGGTCAGCGTGCGCACGCTTGACGCTGACATCTGTGCAATGTGTGTAAGCCGGTGGGGAGGGAGGAGGAGCCGCTGAACAGCACTTGTAGCTGTTCTAACTAAATGCACTTTGGCAGCCGCAGGAGTCGGGACTCTGGTGCTGGCTGCAGGTAATTAAAAGGGTGCTATAGCCTCCCCCCCCTGGCCATGGTTATACCCAGTGTACAGCGTACCTTCCGCCCTGCTGCTAAGTGTCATGGAGAAATCCGAGGCTCCTGCTGAGGGTGCGGGGCCTCTTCAGGTGCGGGGCCTGGGGCGACCGCCCCAGTGGCCCCCCCAAAGGCCGGCTCTGCTCCTTGGAAGGTGGTGGGTATTGTCTGGAGGGTGTTGATAGCTTCTTCTCTGGTGTCCACGGTCCTGATGGGTGTTACGCTGAGACTTGTAGTGCTGATGGGCATGTTTCGGTAGCTTCTGCTTCCGATGAGGTCGGTTTCGGATGGACTGACTCTGGAATTGGGCCTTGTCGGGCTGTCCCGACCTTCATGAGTCTTCAGTTAGAGTTTTGTGATGATACCAGTTTTGAGGGATGTCTGGAATCCATCCCTAGAGGGGGAGGTACTGTGATGATCCGCTCAGCTGGCTGCACAGGCAGACAGCTGTTTGTCCATTCCTCTAGTCTGTGGGCTGCAGGTCTCTGTAACAGAGACCTGTCTTTCCATTGCAAGTTTCTGGTCTGTTCTCTTGCTGGGGAATTTGCATACATTCGTTATGCAAATCCCCTACCTGCCTTCTTTGATGACTGGCACTATAAGAGCTTTATGTTTCCCAGAAGGCTTTGCTGGTCATTTCCCTTCCATGGTCTGTTCCTGATGGACACTGCTGGAGTGTCAGCCATTGCTATCTAGTATAGTTAATTCCTGGGGGTTGCTTTAGGCTCCCCTTCTAGCCCAGTCAGGTTGTATTATCTGTATTGCCTGTTCTGTCTTGTCTTGCCTGTTGCCATTATCCTGTCCCACAATGGTTGACAGGAAATGGTTCTGATCTCTGTTCTTGGAGTATAGCTGGTGCAGCAGTTGCTACCAGCTATCTCTTCTGTTCTGTCTCCTGGGATCGCGCTAGCTACTTTTCGCTAGCGCAGGGGATCCTTCTGTTCTGTCTTCTGGGATCGCGCTAGCCACTTTTCGCTAGCGCTGGGGATCCTTCTGTTCTGCTACTCTGTACCTGGATCGCGCTAGCCACTTTTTCTCTAGTGCTGTGGATCCTATCTCTCGCTTGTCCCTGTTTTCGTGTGTCTGTCTTGTCTGCTACGCTTGCTGGAGGCTCGGTGAGGTAACCGTTAAGCAAGCGCTCGCGTCCTCTGTTTCATGTTTGTCTGTCGATGGTTAGTTAGGCGTGCTTGTCTCTATTGTGCTTATCACGTGGAGACCGCGCATAACCGCTTGCACTGTTGCGAATGAGTGCGGTGTTCGCGGTTAGCTAGCGTTTGTTATTTTCCGCATCTTCTCATTGTATTATTTGCTGTGCCTTTGCTACCCTCGTATTCTATTCTGATCTGCCTTGTGTTACGTCTGGTGATCGCACCTCTCGCGATCGCGTTCCTCTTTCATATCTGCTGTTGTGTGTGCGCGGTCACGGGGTGGCGACTGGATTGGCGCACACACATACAACCTCTCCCTTTGCTCGCTCTCATTCGCAATCGCCTCTCTTGCGATTGCGTTCTGCGCTTCGTACAATTCCTGTCTGGCACTTGTGGAGGTACAGATGATTGGTTCCTCTGCACTCCCCAGCGCCATCTGCCGACAGGAATTTTCCTCTACAGGTGCGTAGCACCTTTTGCTGGGTGCCTGCAAATATACGCTTGTGGAGGATTTCCGCCGTGTCAGCGCACGCGTTGTGTGCTGATCACGGAGAAAGTTCCACAATCGTTACAGGGAGTTTCAAGAGTTTGTGCTTCGTCTTCCGCTATAGTTGGTAAGGGGGTATCCTGTATATACTTATTAATGCGAGTTAAAAGATGTTCCGTAGTGGAGGAGTTAGTGTTTTTCTTAATATTGTATAGTCTGGAATAAAATCGAACAAATTCTTGAGAGATGTCGGAGATGCGAGATGAATGACGTTCCTCTTGTTGGGTAATGGAATGTATATGGGTTCTAGTAGTTCTGGGATGAATTTGCCTTGCAAGAAGTCTACCACATTTACTATCATATTGATAATAAGTTTTCCTAATCTTGTCCCTATAAATCAGGTACTTTTGATCTGTAAGGTGTAGTAATTTTTGCCTATTTTTAGAAAGCTCAAGGAAGATTATGGCAGAGGGATTGGCTTTGTGAGAGGCTTCGAGGGAGGAGATCTGAATTAGTAACTTGTTGATGGTATGAGATCTCTCTTTCTTTAAACAAGATTCATGTTTAATGAATATTCCTCTGAGTACACACTTCAGAGTTTCCCATTGTATGGGGAGAGATGTTGTGTCTGCAGAATGGATTTCCAGGAACTCATCAATAGCTTTAGATATTTCAGATTTACATAAAGGATCTTTTAAGAGGTTGTCATTTAGTCTCCAGGTCCATCCTGGTTTAGGAGCATTAGGTAAACTGCATGAGAATGTGACTGGTGCATGATCTGAGCCAAAGATGAGATCAATGGAAGCTTCTGGAGACATGTCTAAGAATTTCTGGGAAACTAGCAGGTAATCAATCCTGGAATAAGATGTTCTAGGATAGGAGTAATGGCTATAGTCTTGAGAGGTGGGGTGTAGAAGACGCCATATGTCAAAGAGGTGAAGGTGTTTAAGCTGTTTTTTAAGGGTATGTAGGGCTGCCGAGGAAAGCGAGGACTTACCTGAGGAAGTATCCATTGCTGGGTCCAGAGGGGTGTTGAGATCTCCTCCGAATATTATAGGTCCTGAAGCAAATTTCTCTAGACGTCTGAGAAGAGAGATAATATAAGGGATTTGACCTTGATTAGGAACATAACAATTACAAATGGTAAAAGGTTGATTATGTATAGATAAATTGAGGAGTATAAATCTTCCTTTCGGGTCAACTTCTTTTTCTAAAATTTGAGCCGGAAGAGATTTATGAAATCCAATTGAGACCCCTTCTGTTTTGGATTCAGAGTTGGTAGAATGAATCCACTTCTGATAATATCTGTCTCTGATCTCAGGGGTCGAAGATGATTTGAAGTGCGTTTCTTGTAATAATACAATTTGGGCATTAAGCAGTGGTGCTCAAATACCCCTTTTAAAAATTCGAATTTGGTCGAATTCGAATAGTAAATTATTCGAGGTCAGTCGAATATTCGAGTCGAATATTTTTTACTATTCGATTCGACCTCGGACTTCGAGCTCACTATTCGAGTCGGTATTCGAGCTCACTATTCGAGCTGACTATTCGAATTGGCCCAAAATAGCTTCCAACACTTGTTTTGAGGGTGAATGATGCAAGAAACATCTTTTTTTCCAAGTAACAACAGCAAGTGATTATGTGGGGATGTTCCTTTAAAAAAAAATGTGGAAAGAGAAGTTGTGTCCTTAATTTGGTTCAGTAGTGTAGTGTTACTGTATATACTTGTTCTTCTTCTTCTTTATCTTTCTTAATCTTCTTCTAGATCTTCTTCTTCTTCTTCTTCTTCTTCTTCATCATCTTCTTCTTCTTCTTCATCTTCATCTTCTTCATCTTCTTCTTCATCTTCTTCTTCTTCTTCTTCATCTTCTTCTTCTTCTTCATCTTCTTCATCTTCTTCATCTTCATCTTCTTCATCTTCATCTTCTTCATCTTCATCTTCTTCTTCATCTTCTTCATCTTCTTCATCTTCT
Source organism: Hyperolius riggenbachi (assembly GCF_040937935.1). Taxonomy (NCBI): domain Eukaryota; kingdom Metazoa; phylum Chordata; class Amphibia; order Anura; family Hyperoliidae; genus Hyperolius; species Hyperolius riggenbachi. The sequence goes on from NC_090650.1 coordinate 213,521,072, forward strand.
TCATCTTCTTCTTCTTCTTCTTCATCTTCTTCTTCTTCTTCTTCATCTTCTTCATCTTCTTCTTCTTCTTCTTCATCTTCTTCATCATCTTCTTCTTCTTCTTCATCTTCATCTTCTTCATCTTCTTCTTCATCTTCTTCATCTTCTTCTTCATCTTCTTCTTCTTCATCTTCTTCTTCTTCATCTTCTTCTTCTTCTTCTTCATCTTCTTCATCATCTTCTTCTTCTTCTTCATCTTCATCTTCTTCATCTTCTTCTTCATCTTCTTCTTCTTCATCTTCTTCTTCTTCTTCATCTTCATCTTCTTCATCTTCATCTTCTTCTTCTTCATCTTCTTCTTCATCTTCTTCTTCATCTTCTCCTTCTCCTTCTTTTTCAATATCGTCTTCTTCTTCTTCTTCACGTATTTCTCTTTTCAAATTTTTTTTTAAAGAAATGCAGCTATTTTTGAGCGTAACAAATAGCTGGTGGGCGCACGCATGTTGGAAGCGCCATTGTATGTGCTCCCTGGCAGTGGAAACACAAAGACAGCAGGAGGTAAATTCAGCAGCAGGAGGAGGAGGATGAGTGTGTGGCAGCAGGCAGTCAATGAGGCAGGCAGCTCGCCGTGACATAATAGCCCTGGTACCTAGCGGTGATACCAGGGCTGTAAATAAACACAACAGGAGGTCCCAGACAGCGGTCGTGCAGCCCACATTGTGTCCAATACACAACTGGGACAACACAGTTTTCAACCCGGGCACCTCAGAAAAATTAAACCTTTTTTTTTTTTTATTGGTTTTTTTTGGTTTTGGTTTTACAACCAATATAGCTATTGTTTTGACGTAATAGCTGGTGGCAGAGTGGCAGCAGAAGGTAATTCTGTGTACCCTGGCAGTGGGAAACACAGACAGACAGCAGCAGCAGGAGGAATGGAGGAGCAGTGTGAGCAGCTATTGTTGTGACGTAATAGCTGGTGGCAGAGTGGCAGCAGACGGTAATTCTGTGTACCCTGGCAGTGGGAAACACAGACAGACAGCAGCAGCAGGAGGAATGGAGGAGCAGTGTGAGTGTGGCAGCAGGTAGGCAGCGTGACATAATAGCCCTGGTACCTAGCGGTGATACCAGGGCTGTAAATAAACACAACAGGAGGTCCCAGACAGCGGTCGTGCAGCCCACATTGTGTCCAATACACAACTGGGACAACACAGTTTTCAACCCGGGCACCTCAGAAAAATTAAACCTTTTTTTTTTTTTATTGGTTTTTTTTGGTTTTGGTTTTACAACCAATATAGCTATTGTTTTGACGTAATAGCTGGTGGCAGAGTGGCAGCAGAAGGTAATTCTGTGTACCCTGGCAGTGGGAAACACAGACAGACAGCAGCAGCAGGAGGAATGGAGGAGCAGTGTGAGCAGCTATTGTTGTGACGTAATAGCTGGTGGCAGAGTGGCAGCAGACGGTAATTCTGTGTACCCTGGCAGTGGGAAACACAGACAGACAGCAGCAGCAGGAGGAATGGAGGAGCAGTGTGAGTGTGGCAGCAGGTAGGCAGCGTGACATAATAGCCCTGGTACCTAGCGGTGATACCAGGGCTGTAAATAAACACAACAGGAGGTCCCAGACAGCGGTCGTGCAGCCCACATTGTGTCCAATACACAACTGGGACAACACAGTTTTCAACCCGGGCACCTCAGAAAAATTAAACCTTTTTTTTTTTTTATTGGTTTTTTTTGGTTTTGGTTTTACAACCAATATAGCTATTGTTTTGACGTAATAGCTGGTGGCAGAGTGGCAGCAGAAGGTAATTCTGTGTACCCTGGCAGTGGGAAACACAGACAGACAGCAGCAGCAGGAGGAATGGAGGAGCAGTGTGAGCAGCTATTGTTGTGACGTAATAGCTGGTGGCAGAGTGGCAGCAGACGGTAATTCTGTGTACCCTGGCAGTGGGAAACACAGACAGACAGCAGAAGGGCAGTACACAGCAGCAGCCCACTGTAGGTGTGAAATGTGTGGCTGCAGGCGACGTAATAGTCAAAGTGAACCAGGCTGGCTTAGTGAGCAGGAGCCAGGAGGTGGTAAAGGGTGGTAAGGCACATTAACGATGGTACTAAGTTCCGGCAGCCAGTTCATGTCCCCCTCTCGCCGACAACAGGGGCCAGGAACTCGCCTTCCACCCACGCCTGGTTCATCTTGAGAAACGTCAGTCTGTCCACAGACTTGTGAGACAGACGTGAGCGTTTCTCGGTGACCACGCCACCAGCTGCACTGAAGCAGCGCTCGGACAGCACGCTGGAAGGGGGGCAGGACAGCACTTCCAGGGCGTACTGCGCCAGCTCGCTCCAGATCTCCATGCGCTTGACCCAATACTCCATGGGATCAACAGGGGCATCGCTGTCAAGCCCGCTGTAGGACCCCATGTAGTCAGCCACCATGCGGGTCAGGCGCTGGCTGTGACCGGAGGAGGATGCTGCTGCATGCATCTCCTCTCTAGTCACTGCTGCCGGAGCCTCTACAGTCCTGTAGAGCTCGTGGCTGAGAGACAGCAGGTCTGTGGGGCGCTTGCTGCTGCTGGATGCAGGCACCTGCTGCTGCCTCTGTGCTGGCTGCTGGACAGTGGGGGTGGAAGGCTGGGGGAAGGCTTCCTCCAAGCGCTCAACAAGGGCCTGCTGCAAGCTCCTTATTTGTTGCGCTGGGTCTCCTCCTGCAGGCGGCAGGAACTGGCTCAACTTCCCCTTGAGGCGTGGGTCCAACATCATGCTGATCCAGATGTCCTCCCTCTGCTTCATCTGGATCACCCTGGGGTCCCTGCGCAGGCACGTCAGCATGTGCGCTGCCATTGGGAAGAGGCGGGCCACGTCTGCTGGCACATCGACGTCAGTGCTGTCCTCCTCATCCTCCTCCTCTGCTGCCTCATCCTCTCTCCACCCCCGCACCAACTCAGCTGCACTGCGCTGATCCCCCTCATCAGCAGCCAGGTCAGGGACCTCCACCAAGTCCTCCTCCTCCTCCCCCTCAGAGGTGGACTGTGCAGCTGCTTGCCGCTCCTGCTGGTCCAAGGCTGCCGCTCCCTGTGCCAGCAAAGCATCGAGTGCCCTGTTCAGCAGAGAAACCAGGGGCACCCACTCGCAGACCATAGCATGGTCCCTGCTCACCATGTTTGTGGCCTGCAGGAAGGGAGCCAGCACTAAGCACACCTGCTGCATGTGCCTCCAGTCATCATCGGGGACGATGGACGGGATGTTGCTGGTCTTGTCCCTTCTCTGAGCTGCGGAAACAGTGGCCAGGGCAAGGTAGTGGTTGACAGCGTGCTTCTGTTCAACCAGACGCTCCAACATCGCCAGGGTGGAGTTCCAGCGAGTCGGAACGTCAATGATCAGCCGATGGCGTGGCAGATCCAGCTCCTTTTGCACGTCTTCCAGGCTCGCACAGGCTGCAGCCGAGCGCCGGAAGTGACGCACAACGTTCCTTGCCGTTTCCAGCAGCTCGTCCATCCCCTGGTAGGTGCGCAGGAACTTCTGCACCACCAGGTTCAGCACGTGGGCAAGACAGGGGATGTGGGTCAGGTTTCCCCTGTCTATGGCAGCAACCAGATTGGCCCCATTGTCGGACACCACCTCTCCGACTCTGAGGCCTCTGGGGGTCAGCCAAATCCGCTCCTGCTCCTGGAGTTTGGCCAACACGTGGGCTGCCGTCAGCTTGGTCTTGCCAAGGCTGACCAAGTGCAGCAGCGCTTGGCAGTGGCGGGCCTTCACACTGCTGCTGAGGCGGGGGGTTTGGCCAGGTGTGGCGGAGGATGGCAGAGGATCGGAGGAACCCGCTGCAGTTCCCCTGACCCTGCGGGGTGGCACCACCCACTGTGTTGCTGCTGCTGCTGTGCCCGCTGCTGCTCTCCCATCCTCACCCCCTTCCACCAAGCTGACCCAGTGGACAGTGAAGGACAGGTAGCGGCCTGTCCCGAAGCGGCTGCTCCAGGAGTCCATGGTGACGTGGACCCTTTCACCAACCGCGTGCTCCAGCCCTCGCTCCACATTGGCCATCACAAAGCGGTGCAGTGCAGGAATGGCCTTGCGGGCGAAGAAGTGTCTGCTGGGGAGCTGCCAGTCTGGGGCTGCACAAGCAAGCAGCGCCCGCATGTCGCTCCCCTCCTGCACGAGCGTGTACGGCAGGAGTTGGGAGCACATGGCCCGTGCCAGCAAGCCGTTCAGCTGCCGCACGCGACGGCTGCTGGGAGGCAGAGCCCTAACCACCCCCTGGAAGGACTCGCTCAAAAGGCTCTGGCGTGCCTTTTTGCTGGCACGGGAATCAGCAGACGGAGCAGAGGAGGCCACTGAGGACTGGCTGCCAGAACAGGCCTCAGTGTCGGCGGCAGGAGTTGCAGAGGGGGGAGGAGCAGGGCGTTTCCGCACTCCTGCTGGTGCTGCTGGAGGAGCAGGAGGGCGGGTGGCTGCTGTTGCTGCTGCTGCTGCTGAAGGCTGTGCAGTGATGGGATTGGTGCCACTGCCAGCACCAGATGCCTTCAGCCTCTGGAACTCCTCATGCTGGTGGAAGTGTTTCGCAGAAAGGTGGTTGATCAGCGAGCTGGTGCTGAACTTCAAGGGGTCTGCACCTCTGCTCAACTTCCGCTGACAGTGGTTGCAAGTGGCGTACTTGCTGTACACTGTGGGCATGGTGAAAAACCGCCAGATTGGTGACAAAAACATCCCCCTACGGCATGGAAGCGCTGCTGCCTGTTTCCCTGTGGTGGTTGGGGGGGGGGGGGGGGTCTTGGGTGCGGCTGGTGGTGGTACTGGCTGATGCTGCTGCTGCTGCTGCTGAGCCTGAGACACCAGCAGGCTGTGGGACGCTGCCAATGCTTGCAATGATGCGCCTCCTTGCAAGGCCCACAACCGCATCCTCCTCCTCCTCCTCAGAGCTGCTGAGGACGACATCCTCTGGATGTGTTGGCACCCAGTCTCTGTCTGTCACCGGGTCATCATCATCATGCCCCTCCTGAAACATGTCCTGCTCTGATGATGACCCCCCAAACTCCTCTGCTGATGCATGGATGGGACGCTTGACTGTCGCCACAGTCTTGCTGTCCAATCCCTCCTCCCCCAAAGTGCCCATCAGCATCTCCTCCTCCAAATCGCCAACAACAGCATTCAATTGACTCATCATGCCTGGGGTCAAAAGAGTGCTGAATGAGAGGTCGGCGACTGACGGTGAACTGGCCTCCTCCCCAGACCCTGCTGGGCGGCTGCTGCGAACAGGGGTGGTGGTGGTGGTGGTGGTGAGGGTGGAGGCCTCGGATGCAGAGCTGATGGCGGGCTGCTCATCCTCCGTCATGAGTTGCACCACAGTGTCTGCATCCTTTTCCTCAATGGGACGTTTCCGACCCGGCTGGAGGAAAATGGGAGCAGGTGCTACACGCTGCTGCTGCTGTGTCTCTGCAGCGTGAGTTGCAGATGCTCCTCCTGGGCGGCGCCCAAGGCGTCCACGGCCAGTGGCTATGGGAGGAATGTTAGCCACTGACGCTGCTGCTGCTGCTGCGGAACTGTGCATGGTGGCGCGCCCGCGGCCGCGGCTTGCCACAATGCTGCTCCCTCTCTTCCTGATTCCCTTGCTGCCCTTCCCCTTGCCCAAACCGCGCTGGCTGCCACTTCCAGACATCTTCAATGTTTTGGGCGTATAGACAAAAGTTTTGTAAAAGGGCGGGTGAAAAGTGGGGTACTTTAATGGAGTGGGTTGGTTGGTGAGGTGACTGAGTGAGTGTCCCCTAGTACAGTAAGTAAGTATTAACAGTCAGGAAGTACAACTAGCAGTTACAATAATCAGTAGTAGTAATCACAAGTAAATTTAGTGTGTGTACACTCAGACAGTGAGTGCACGCACGCAGGAGCTAGTAGCCTATGGACACAGTGACTGAGTGTCCTAGACTCCTAGTACGGTAAGAGTAAGTAAGTAGTAACAGTAAGTAGAACTAACTAATAACAATAATCAATCAGCGATCAGAAGGAAATGGAGTGTGGGTGGTGTGTGTGTACACTCAGACAGTGAGTGCACGCACGCAGGAGCTAGTAGCCTATGGACACAGTGACTGAGTGTCCTAGACTCCTAGTACAGTAAGAGTAAGTAAGTAGTAACAGTAAGTAGAACTAACTAATAACAATAATCAATCAGCGATCAGAAGGAAATGGAGTGTGGGTGGTGTGTGTACACTCAGACAGTGAGTGCACGCACGCAGGAGCTAGTAGCCTATGGACACAGTGACTGGGTGTCCTAGACTCCTAGTACAGTAAGAGTAAGTAAGTAGTAACAGTAAGTAGTAGAACTAACTAATAACAATAATCAATCAGCGATCAGAAGGAAATGGAGTGTGGGTGGTGTGTGTACACTCAGACAGTGAGTGCACGCACGCAGGAGCTAGTAGCCTATGGACACAGTGACTGAGTGTCCTAGACTCCTAGTACAGTAAGTAGTAACAGTAAGTAGTAGAACTAACTAATAACAATAATCAATCAGCGATCAGAAGGAAATGGAGTGTGGGTGGTGTGTGTACACTCAGACAGTGAGTGCACGCACGCAGGAGCTAGTAGCCTATGGACACAGTGACTGAGTGTCCTAGACTCCTAGTACGGTAAGAGTAAGTAAGTAGTAACAGTAAGTAGAACTAACTAATAACAATAATCAATCAGCGATCAGAAGGAAATGGAGTGTGGGTGGTGTGTGTACACTCAGACAGTGAGTGCACGCACGCAGGAGCTAGTAGCCTATGGACACAGTGACTGGGTGTCCTAGACTCCTAGTACAGTAAGAGTAAGTAAGTAGTAACAGTAAGTAGTAGAACTAACTAATAACAATAATCAATCAGCGATCAGAAGGAAATGGAGTGTGGGTGGTGTGTGTACACTCAGACAGTGAGTGCACGCACGCAGGAGCTAGTAGCCTATGGACACAGTGACTGAGTGTCCTAGACTCCTAGTACAGTAAGTAGTAACAGTAAGTAGTAGAACTAACTAATAACAATAATCAATCAGCGATCAGAAGGAAATGGAGTGTGGGTGGTGTGTGTACACTCAGACAGTGAGTGCACGCACGCAGGAGCTAGTAGCCTATGGACACAGTGACTGAGTGTCCTAGACTCCTAGTACAGTAAGAGTAAGTAAGTAGTAACAGTAAGTAGAACTAACTAATAACAATAATCAATCAGCGATCAGAAGGAAATGGAGTGTGGGTGGTGTGTGTACACTCAGACAGTGAGTGCACGCACGCAGGAGCTAGTAGCCTATGGACACAGTGACTGGGTGTCCTAGACTCCTAGTACAGTAAGAGTAAGTAAGTAGTAACAGTAAGTAGTAGAACTAACTAATAACAATAATCAATCAGCGATCAGAAGGAAATGGAGTGTGGGTGGTGTGTGTACACTCAGACAGTGAGTGCACGCACGCAGGAGCTAGTAGCCTATGGACACAGTGACTGAGTGTCCTAGACTCCTAGTACAGTAAGTAGTAACAGTAAGTAGTAGAACTAACTAATAACAATAATCAATCAGCGATCAGAAGGAAATGGAGTGTGGGTGGTGTGTGTACACTCAGACAGTGAGTGCACGCACGCAGGAGCTAGTAGCCTATGGACACAGTGACTGAGTGTCCTAGACTCCTAGTACAGTAAGAGTAAGTAAGTAGTAACAGTAAGTAGAACTAACTAATAACAATAATCAATCAGCGATCAGAAGGAAATGGAGTGTGGGTGTGTGTACACTCAGACAGTGAGTGCACGCACGCAGGAGCTAGTAGCCTATGAACACAGTGACTGAGTGTCCTAGACTCCTAGTACAGTAAGAGTAAGTAGTAACAGTAAGTAGAACTAACTAATTACAATAATCAATCAGCGATCAGAAGGAAATAGAGTGTGTGTTGTGTGTGTACACTCAGACAGTGAGTGCGCACACGCAGGAGCTAGTAGCCTATATGAACAGTGACAGTGAGTGTCCCTACGGGTACAGTAAGAGTAAGTAGTAAGTAAGTACAACTAACAATAATCAATCAGTAATCAGAAGGAAATAGAGTGTGTGTACACACAGACAGTGAGTGAGTGCACACACGCAGGAGCTAGCTAGTAGCCTATAAACAGTGACAGTCAGTGAGTGTCCTACTCCTAGTACAGTATAACTACAATACTATTAGTAAAGGACAGCAGAAATACTGGTATAGATGATGAGAGAAATAAACAGAGGACAGCTGCCCACAGAGGCAAGGCCCCCCTGAGGCCTAAACCTGTAAGCTTGCAGCAGCTGCCTGTCTCTAATGTAACACACAAGCTACTAACTAAAATACAATGTCTATCTAAATAACAACAATACAGGTGTATATGGCAGGTGTAGGTGAGCAAAAACGCTAGGTAAATGAACACAATAGAGCACTTGCTAAGCCAAAGCACAAAGGAGCAGATCTCTCTCTGTACAAGTCTCAGGCAAGCATGGAAAACCCGAACATGGCGGCCGCTATTTATAGGGTAGGGGCTGGCCAGGGTCCCCCTCTGTGATTGGCTGCCGTCAGAGGGCCTGGGAGCCCTCTGATTGGCTCTAAGCACATCAATCTGGGCTATGACGCTATTCGAGCTCGGTACCGAGCTCGAATAGCGCCGGTTTGCTCGAATAGCTCGAATAGTGAATGGGCTATTCGAGTGTTCTCGAATAGCCCATTCGAATAGCTACAGCTATTCGGAGCTCGAATACCGAGCTCGAATAGCTGAAAAAGAGCTCGAATATTCGAGCTACTCGAATATTCGAGCTCTGCTGAGCACCACTAGCATTAAGTTTATGTAGGCGGTAGAGTGTCTTAGACCTTTTGGAGGGGGTATTAATTCCCTGGACGTTAAAGGAACAGAATTTAAGTTTCTCCATTATAGGTGAAGAGCAATAGAAGTATATATAAATACAAGGGTGATGTTAGTGATGAGCTAGGAGGGTTAGGATCCTTAGTGTGGGGGAATTGAAAAGAAACCAAAAGGTTATTGGGGCCTTCGTGAAAACAGGGGGGTAAGTAGAAGCCATGAACAGAGGAGGCTCCGGTACGATTCCCTTAGTTATGAAATTACATATTGGGGGGGTGTATAGGAGACCAGGTCTTGTGTTGAACATACCAAATTAAAACAGTGATTAATACAACTTGAGAGGAAGTAAAAACAGAGGTTAATGTAAAGAGTAACCTTAACAAATCTGGGGTCTCATCAGGATCCTGCACATTAACTTATCTTATCTTGGAGTATGATGTTATAGGCACAAGAAATATCTACAATAACGTTAATGCATATACATAAGGCAGATTAAGACCTGAGGATCAGAGGAGAGAAAAGTTTATCTAAATCTGTATAAAACAAAACAATTCCCCGAAGGGAAGGATAAGCATTACTATCCACAGCAGTGCAGAAACAGTAGAAGAGGTATGAATACACCGATTCTAGAGGATGATACTCAAGTGTCTGTAGCTTCTGAGGCTTGAGTTTTCTTCTTGATGTTGTTTCGGCGACGTTTAGGGGTAACCTCAGACCATGATTCCTCCGGAGGAGAAAGGGGTAAAGGAGGGTGAAAAGGCCAGTCTGGTAGTTTCACCTGAGGAAGTTCAAATGTTCCTAAGAAACGAGGTAAGTCCCCAAGAGTGTGAAACACTGATGACGAGCCATCTTTGGAAGCTATTAAGTGAAAAGGGTATCCCCATTTGTATCGTATTTCTTTCTCTTTCAGAAGTGTGAGAAGAGGTTTAAGGGATCTGCGTAGTGTAATGGTTAAGGGTTCTGCCTCTGACACAGGCGACCTGGGTTCGAATCTCGGCTCTGCCTGTTCAGTAAGCCAGCACCTATTCAGTAGGAGACCTTAGGCAAGTCTCCCTAACACTGCTGCTGCCTATAGAGCGCGTCCTAGTGGCTGCAGCTCTGGCGCTTTGAGTCCGCCAGGAGAAAAGCGCAATATAAATGTTCTGTGTTTGTTTGTTGTTTGTTTGTAAAGTACGTCTGGAGAGATCAGGGAGTAAAATGATCTGAGCATCATTGAACATGATAGCATCTTGGTTGCGTGCAGCTAGCATAATTTCCTCTTTGATTTTATAAAAGAGAACTCTGCATATGATGTCTCGGGGACGTGTTGGATCAGGATTCACGGGTCCTAGTGCCCTATGAGCTCTGTCTAGCTCAATTGAGGTATCAGATTGAAGCAGTTGTTGAAATATTTTTTGGGCTACTGCGTCACACTCTTTCGCATCAACAGATTCCGGAACACCTCTGATGCGGATATTGTTCCATCTGTTTCTGTTCTCGATGTCGTCAGATTGCATAATATGGTCCTGGGATTGTAGTGCTTGGGCATTGATAGCTGTTTGATGGGAATCTAGTTGTGATTTCAATTTATCCACCGTTTCCTCTAAAGTCAGTACCCTGTTCCCCACCTGCGAGATGTCTCCTTTTAGGGATTGTATTTCGGTTTTGTAAGTGTTTTCCAATCGCGTAATATATTTTTCCATGTCCTTAGTAGTGGGGATGGAACGTAGGTAATCTTTAATGTCTCTCATTTCCGAGATATGGTGGGGAGAGGGCGATCGGGATTCGTTCCTATAATGATAGGATTTATTAGACCTGGAAGACCGTTTCAGTGGAGATAGCGAGCGAGCCGGGGAAAGGCTGGGAGAATGGTGTGAGTTTAAGCGGCGCCGGGCCTTAGGAGTTGTACCTGCGTGTTTATCGGCATATCTGCTTTGTGAGTCCTCACCACGGGGTCTATTGCTGGAAGAGTGGTGTGATTTGGTCCCGGATGCAGTGGGATTAGCCGGGGTCTTCTTGGATGAAGAGCGTTGGGTTCCATGCGGCCTAGTGTCCTGATCTCGATCACGCCGGCCGGAAGTGGAGGCCTTGCGGGCAGACGAAGCGGCCTGAGTGGTGGAATAGTTGGACCTGCGGGAGGATGATCTTGATTGCCGCTCATCACGTTCAGACAAGTCAGTCTCGGAGCGTGAGGCCATGGATGAAGCTTGTGTTTGCTCCTCGCTGCGAGCTCTCGTGCTAGACGCCATCTTGGATATGGAAGCGGGTCTGGTCTTGGATCCTTCTTTCAAGAAATAGGTATGAATCCTGCCTCTCTTTTCCGCTGGAAAGTGCTTGGAAGGAGAGAGCTTCTTCTTATTATTCTTTTTAGGGGGCATAGAGGGTGGTAAGTAAGCCTGGTCTCCTAAACAACCGAGAAGTTAGCGGGGAATAGTCGGAGCTCTGAAGCTAAGCTGCCTCACTCGGTCATCGCAAGCCACACCCCCTTTCTACCATTACTTCATATGATCTCAACAACCTTGAAGGAATGGTCTCATTATCAAATCTCTTGGTAAGGAAAGGTGAATGCAGTTAAAATGGTTATTCTCCTTAGAATATTATATTACCCTACAGCCATTCCCATCAACCCTGGCCGCTCACTACTTGACAAATTTCAAAAAATCATAAACAAATTTGTATGGGGAAATAAACCTGCTCGATTTAAGAATATTTATTTATAAATTGTGGCGTTGCTCAACCTAACATACTGCTTTACTCATTGGCAGTTAGATTTACACAGATGCTTCCTTGGTTTACTGACGACTCCCAGCTTCCATGGGTTCAGTTTGAAAGGGATTCTGTTATTCCCTATAATTTATCTTCTATTCCCTCACTAATGGGGCATTCTTCTAAATATTTGAAAAAACTCAATCTGATTGTGTGGGACAATGTCTCTCTTTGGTATATTTATAGATTTAGGATGAAGCTCTGTTCGGATAAGCCCCCTAGACTATCTTTTATAGGCCACCCTGACTTTCCTCCAGCATTCAATGACCACTCTTCATTTTATTGCTGGACTACTAATTATTTAACCACATCTAATAAATTCTGGATTGCTGATAAATGTATACCCTTCTCCCTGTTTAAAGTTAATAAAAATATCCCTAACGAGGAATATCTCAGATACATTCAGATTAAAAGCTTTTTTCAAAATATGCTCATCCTTTCGGGAGACTAAACTGTAAGTTTTTTGAAAATTTTTACCTATCTAATACTTTACATTGTGGCTACATTTCGCAAATTTACTCTCATATGCTAGGACTGTTATACGACCAAAAAAACAAATTCATGTTAGACTGGGAGGAAGAACTGCAAATCTCTTTAGATGCAAATGAGTGGTTGAAAATAGGCCTTAATATGATAAATGCCACTAAAACCCCCATGATTAGGGATACTGCCCTTAAACTGATCACTCGCTGGTATAGAACTCCAACTCAAATTCACAAAATCTTCCCCTCTGCATCTTCCTTATGCTTTCGAGGTTGTCAGGAGGAAGGCTCCTTTACACATATATTCTGGTCTTGCCCTGTACTGAAGGACTTGTGGGAATGGTTTCGGAGAGACCTGAGCAACCTGTCTTCTTCTACTATCACCCTAGAAGCCCGCCATGCGTTATTATTAGCTCCTAATGTAAGTGTCCCCAGAGCATGGAGGCGGATATACTATACTTTTATATGCTCTATATTATGGGCGGTTGCTAGGAACTGGAAACAACCAGGAATATCTACTGAGATGATTCTAAAAAGAGTTGAAAGCATTTGTACCATGGACTATTTATTTCATCTGACTCATGATACCATTCCTAAATACCAGATGGCATGGGAGAAGTGGTCGTCTAATGATATATTCTCTGCTCCACCTAGCTCAACATAAAATATGGGAGTATGGATTGTTCTTTACTATTCGTTTCTTCTTTCGAGTCAACAATGCCAGAGCCAATGTTTTATCTTTTTGCTGTATTGCCCATCTTTTTTCTTTTCTCTTTGTTAAGGTGTTTTCATTTAGAAATGTAGTATCTTTCTTTAAACTCCATTGGGTTTACTATCTCAACAAGGACTTTATGCAAGAACTTTTCTTAAAGATATTCTGTAACATTGTTGTGTTTGTAACTATGTTATTAGATTAATGTTTGTATTATTAATATCTTTCTTGCAATAAAAACCTAGTGAAAGAATTTATTGTGTGGAAAGCAGTCAAACAACCTTCTCAGCCCACCCTGAACTGAAAATAGTTTTTTTTCAGTGTACAGGATGACATTCTATCTGCAAGCACACTAACAGGAGTGTTATGGGCATGGAGAAATGTGGCCCATATGTACCAGTTCAGACATGTGATGTACCAGTTCTGCAAAGTATGTTTAACCCTTTCTGTAAGGAAGATATGTGTCACCTTTTGCAGCATTCCTGGCAGAATGACACAGAGTTGAACTTAAACTGTACTCAGTAGCTAAGCTAGAGATTATGGAGCCCAATAACAATTTTTTCATGAGGCCCTCTAATGCAGGCACTCTTTAGCTATGCCACTTTCCCCTACCTTATGGGTATGAGTTAACTGGAAAATGTACCTTCTTAACTTACTTAACTCATGGTTTATCTATCCTTGTTTAACTTAACTCTTGATTTATCTATCCTTGTTTGATTCAATTCTTGATTTATTTCTCCATATCTGTGTATTTCATGAATGATCCAATTAACTTATCTATATGTTTTCAGGATGTGGAAGAAAATTGGAGTGCCTGGAGGAAACCCACACGAAACACTCAGAACATTCAATCTACATGCAGATAGTGTCCTGGCCCAGATTTGCAGTGGATGTAGTGCTGTAAGCCTTCTGTAGTGCTGTACGCCTTTTGTAGTAGAAAATAGTGATGTAAGCCTTCTGTCATGATGCGCCTACCCTTTGGAATGCCTTGAGACACCCAATCCAGACTAAAAATCCACCTTGTTAGTCTTGCATTTATGATCACATAACTTTTTCCTCATAGCACATCACAAGCCTCAACTATATACTGAGACAAGCTTATGAGCATTGGGTCCTCATGAAAAAAAACACTTTACAACTGTTTTGTTATAGTAGGAGCTGCCTCTTTATGTTCCCTGGAAAATATGCTTACCCTCCATTACCCTGGCTTTCCTATGGTGAGGGTATTTTATTGCATGCACCATCTGAGCAGAAGTGGCCAGAAAGTCATGGAAAAAAAACTGCAGATTTGTAACGCAGATAGCACTGAGCTCCTAAATAAATTTTGTACACCAACAAGAGGGCTTTCTTTAGAGACTTTTTCCCAATCAATTAAATACTTTTGTACTCAAGTGAGTGATTATTGTCTTCTTTTCTTTCTCTGTTTCGTACTACGACAAGGCACCACCAATAATTACCATATCAGTATCATGGGCAACCTGAATTTAGCTCCAGTACGTTAACCCAAAAGGAATAAGGTAGGTTATTCTTATAAATAAATAAAAAAAACATACTTAGAATTCTTGACTCATTGTAAGAGTGATTAAACACAGTCTGGCATGAGTTTGCTACTGCTCTTTATTGAACTGCACCTTTTCACGTACCCTCGAGATTTTCTTTATACATAGGCCCCTTTAATCTGCTAAATAACTTCTCACTCAGAAATGAAGAGACTTTGATTACTTTGTAAGTGGCTCAGCTTGGTCTCCCTAACAGTTTTTAAAGTCTAAAGAAAGTTCAGGAAAGGGTTATGCAAACAGTGATTAACCCTGAAACCACTTAAGGCTTTGGCACTTATTTATTGAAGAAGTCATGATGAATAGAATCATAAGTATTCTGAAGAGTTTTCAAGCTGTAATGAAATCTACCCAAGTGAGTATTTAATAGAATGCTTTCTTGTACTTCTGTTTATGGTTAGAAACAAAATATAGCGCATGAAAGTGAAACAGTTGTTTCACTTGTATTAGTCTGGTTGCTAGTTTCCACAAGAACACTTCTAGCTGTTCTAACTAATTCTCCCTTTTATATCCCAGTGTTAGAAAACTCAGTATAATGCATCAAAAGGTAATGTAACCAAACATAATATGTATCCCACCATATTAGTGCTGATGCACCATGTGTTTTCAGTATATGGACTCGTTCTATTGTGGGTGCATCACAGAAGGTCCACTGAGATTTTTGCAACATTTTTATATTAACGCCTTCTGGAAAAACAAAAACAAAAACCAGATATTCAAGTGAAGACGCGGCTAAAAATTTCAACAGGGGAGGGACACAATGGAAAGATTAATTTCCTATTTGTAGCACAAAGCATACCTTTTCTTGATAAATTTCTACTTCGTATACCTTTGTCATGGAAGAGGAAGGGAAAAATAAATGTGCTTGATTCAGTTGCTTGTTCAAATGAGCAACCCAAAATGTTTTGATTTCAGCAGAACTTCTCTCTAAACACCATTGAAGTTGATGGGTAAATGAGTAGTTCTGTTGTTGCAGTCAGCCTTCTAGAGGTTTACTACATAAAAAAGGGGCCTGATGCAATTGTCAGACTCACCAGCATTAGATAAGTCCGATCACCATGCGACGATAACGTTACCTGATCCAATTGCATTTTGCCCTAGACAGGGTGTTATAAAACTCACTTGGGCGATTTTATCAACCAGCAAGTTCCTTACATCCTATCCTATTACACTTTGCATGCCTCCGGGAAAAGATGCTTCCCAGCAGACATGAGCTTTAGCTTAGACCTGCAAAAAGCAGGTCTAAACATGCTAACTCACACCGTCGCCGCTGCATCTGGGGGTCTCCTTTAATAAGCTCCCCGCCGGGCCACCGTTCATCTCTGTAATTACTCTCTCTCTCTATAGCAGAACCCCGACAAAGCATCTTTGAATCTTCTGCCGGGGATCCCCATTGGTCCACTATCTGGACCAATGAAAATGGCTCAGACAGTGGACTGACCAATGGGGAGCCCCGACGGAAGATTCAAAGATGCTTTGCTGGGGTTCTGCTATAGAGAGAGAGTAATTACAATGACTCATATGACTTGCGACGAGAGGCGGCGGGTGTCCAGCGGCTGGAGGTAAATAGCTTCATGGTACCTGCGCAGCTACATGAGGGGCTTCAGAGATGAGCGGCGGCCTATCGGGGAGCTTTGGGAGACCGTTTATTAAAGGAGACCCCCAGATGTAGCAGCAGAATATGGCAGCGGGTGTGTGGGGAGCGAGGCCGTGGTGCTGAAGGACATCCCCACACGTTAAAACCTCGCTCCCCATCACCCATAACATGGGAACATCACTCAGGCTTTCGCCTGAATAATGCTACTTAACGATCAGCCATCGCACAAGTGAAACTGGTAATAGAATTTGCCGGTAATCCTCGTGCGATGACAAGGTAATAAGTAGATTGCATCTGCAAGCTACTTATCACCTTAAATAGCATCAGGCCCAATGTCTTCCAAAGTCTGCTACACCTGTGTGGCGAGTTGGTTACATTAAAAACTCCCATAGAGTTAACTGATGCTGCTGTTCAGATTTGGGCCTCCCTTACTGTATATATGCACATTTAGAACCTATAAGTGGGCATTCATGGCCTCTGAATGGCTGACTCCTACTGGCAGCCAATCAGAGGCTTTGTTTGGGCTTGATTCACAAAGCGGTGCTAACCTACTTAGCACGTCTAAAGTCTTTAGATGCACTAACCAGGGTGCTAAGTAGGTTAGCACCGGATTTCTCAATCAGATCGCGCGCTAACTTTGCAATCAAATTCCAATATACATTTTCCATTTTACTATTATTCATACTTTCTTCTTGTCAGGACACAGAGGCGAAGTAGATGTCCCTTTCCCTTAGCATTAGGAGAAGAATCCTCTGCAACGGGATCCTTTGTCCTCCCCCTGCAAGATACTCACCAATGCTGAAAGGAATGGGGTTGGAATGACTTAGAAGGGGTGACACAGGCTTGCTACCCTCCTTTTCCTAACCAACAAAAATGTGCTCCTACAAAACAGTTTAACTGACAATTTATGCTGAATGATGGCATCTTGGAGTCCTCGGGAATTCCCCAGAAGTCATAAATGTAAAATAAATAAATACAGTGATATAACTCATAAAAAGTGTCATGCAGATCCTCCCTCCATCATAATAAAGAAGGACACGGCACTCAGGAGCTGTGTAGCAACAAGCTGTATTGGAGTCACAAGATACAGGACATGTTTCGGGCGGAGCCCTTCCTAAGGTGCTGTAGGTCGTGTATCTTGTGACTCCAATACAGCTTGTTGCTGCACAGCTCATGAGTGCCGTGTCCTTCTTTATTATTGTGGTCCTGTACATGCAGAAGTGGTGTGTCTGCAGGATACTGACACCGGCTGGCCAGTGTAGAGCCGGTTTTTCCCAAGACGTGGGGTTGTCGTTGTTTTTTTCCTCCCTCCATCCCTGCCTCCCAGCCTCCAATATTCCAACCAGATCATTGTCCAAGCCAAGCATGTAGTCTTCTCTGCAAATCATACCACATTAATGAGGGCTATGAGACTTTTCTTCACCTCCATATCCAATAAAGTGTTGGGTTAATAGTAAAACGTAAAAAGTAGGGAATGGGGGTTTATGAGAGAATCTGGAAGCTCCTTTTTATTAAATAATTGGTGGAGGGCAGATGTTCCCCCTCTAAGAAATACATACATAGGTATATTACTACCACTTCCATATTATTGGAAACACAGGAAAAAGCAAACACCTAAAAATATCCAAAAATATTTTAATGAATACAGAACTCATGATTTAAGTGTAATTGATGAAGGTCCCATGATGTAAACCACAATGGTCTCTTCACTAAGTCTTGGATCTTCATAGATAAACTTCAGTGTAAAATTTAGCTAAAAGAGGGTCTAGCAGCATGAGAAGAACAATCATTTTGTTAAACTAGGTTTACCTAGTTTGTATTCCAAGGTCTTGCAGAACAAAGATGGTGGCCTGGACATCAACACTGAACTTATTATAGTCACGGGGACCAGGGATGGTCGTAGTCAGCCAACTTCGCTACGCGTAGTTTTACGCAATTACGCTGTGCCAAACTACGTCTTCAACTACGACTTCAAAATCAAATATTCGCTTCGTATGCATTTCGTAGACTACACATTAAAATACGCAATTAACGTAGTGCGAAGCATAGTGTATGCGGATGCATATGCCCGTATGCAGAAAATTTTACGCATTAATCCTTATTAAATGCTTATACCGGTAACTCTTGTATGCGTACATTCCCCTTTCCAATGCGTAAATTTGTAAGCATGCAACCGCACACGGAAAATTAGCAGCGAGTAACGCATTCGTAGTTCACTACGCAATACACACTACGCATTAGTGGGCATAAGCTACGCGTAGCGGTACTTCGCTACGCATAAATTCTTAAGCGTAGTTTTGAAACTTCACCTACGAACTACGATGCGTAGATGCGAACTACAATGCGTAAATTCACACTGGCGTAGTTTCTGCTCATCCCTGATGGGGACAAGCAAAGTCTCTGAGATAAGCTGCAACTTAACTTACAATGAGGTGATCTTTCAGAGGCTTTATTAACCATTTAAAGCCCTTCACATATAAAGTAATGTAAAACATAATGAATATTATACATACAGACATGCTCGCTCAGAAAGGATCACTGATGCTTCTTTCCAATTGCTGCACATACCATAATCCATATCTTCATTAAATTGAATGAAGGTTTAGTTACCACCTAAGTATTTTGCAACCAGGCTGCCCTTGAATCGAACTAGGCACTATTTAATCAACACTATTGCTAAGCAGCTCTTTGTTCACTCCCGCATGCTAAACAAACACACTTACATAACTCCTAATATATAACGGACATTCTCAATAGTATTAAGAAACACAATCACACTGTAAACCCATCCACTCTACGCTCTCCCCACACCTTCAAGCTCATTCCCTACAGTAGAGGCAGCTTTACACAATAACAACAACTATACTTAAGTTTCAGTTGGAGAGCAAAAACATTTTTTTTTTACAATGTGGTGTCAAGGTAAAGATATCTCGAGATGAAAAAATAAGAAATAAAAAAATTGCAGTAAATAAATTGTTTTTGTGATGTTTTCATCTGAAATGGCGTTTTTATCTATGTGATTTTCAATTTGAAGAGCCCATCACCAGTCATTTAGTTTTGTATTTTCTAATTATAAGGAATTTAGCAGTGGATCAGTATAACCATCTCACTGCTGAGTTCCGTTCAGGAAAAGGGGAGAAACTGAGTTTGATATAGAATTGCTGTTAAGCAGGAAGAAAGTTGACAATGGTAAGTTCCAAAATACTTATGAGAAAGCTAAGAAGTGCATTTGGGGATTCATCCATATTATAAGTAGATTGTTGATTTGGTTTAGGTGACATTACACATTAAAAGACTTTACAAAAATAGAATTAGACTTCCTAATTCAAGTTTATCACAAGCCACACTAAATGTAAGACTAATGTAAGACTAATTATTGAAATAAAACATGGACTGGCAACATTCAACTTCTCTCTAAACTTCAGATGATATATAAACTCACTGTACTTTGGCGCCCGCACACATCTGAGAATGCCAAGTCCACAGTCAATCACTTGTAAACAGTTTGTGTCTTGAACTCCATGCCTTAGAAAATGTATTCTTAAAAATACAGTTTTATACAGAGTTTTTCTTCAAATAAACTGGATAGAAAAGAAAACAAACTAATAATATGAGAGTATAGATAGAGAATTAAGTGGCAATCTAGGTGGTCTGAGAAACTCTTCAGTTTTGAAAACTAAACAAAATAGTTATTGTCTGAGAAGCTCTTTCTTTTACTATGAATTTGTGTAAGGAAATATTTAACTCTCAGTAACACAGTCTGCTGCTTAGACACTCCAGACCTAATCTGTGGCAAAATGAATACTGATTATTAAAAAATAGTTTAACCAGTTCACCCCCAAGTGGTTTTTACGGACCAGAGCAAATTTCACCTGCCAGTGCTCCTCCCCTTTATTCCCTAATAACTTTATTACTACTTATCACAACAAAATGATCTATACCTCGTTTTTTTCACCACCAATTAGGCTTTCAGGGGTAGTACATTGTGCTAAGAATTTTATTATTCTAAATGCGTTTTTATAGGAAAAATAAGAAAATAATGTAAAAAACTCATTATTTCTCAGTTTTCGGGCATTATAGCTTTAAAATTAAACGTTTAAAACACATTTTGTTTGCCCAGTTGCCCCAATTATTAAACCATTTAAATTATGTCCCTATCACAATGTATGGTGACAATATATTATTTTGAAATATAGGTGTTATTTTTCTGTTTTGTCCGGTCCGTAATTACAAGCCCCATATGTAGTAAAGTTATAGTAATATTCCCTCATGAATTATAAGTCCCTAAAACAACTATTTATGATTTTTTTTAAACTGATTTTTTTTTTTACATTTTTTTTTTGGGGGGGGGGGGGGCTTTGGAAGTGTAAGTTATTATTTTATTAATATTGTGTATACAGTGGGTTGCAAAAACATTCAGCCCCCTTGAAGTTTTCCACATTTTGTCACATTACTGCCACAAACATGCATTAATTTTATTGGAATTCCACGTGAAAGACCAATACAAAGTTGTTTGTACATGTGAGAAGTGGATCGAAAATCATACATCATTCCAAACATTTTTTTACAAATAAATAACTGCAGAGTGGGGTGTGCGTAATTATTCGCCCCCCTGAGTCAATACTTTGTAGAACCACCTTTTGCTGCAATTACAGCTGCCAGTCTTTTAGGGTATGTCTCTACCAGCTTTGCACATCTAGAGACTGAAATCCTTACCCATTTTTCTTTGCAAAACAGCTCCAGCTCAGTCAGATTAGATGGACAGCATTTGTGAACAGCAGTTTAGATTTAGATCTGGACTTTGACTGGGCCATTCTAACACATAGATATGTTTTGTTTTAAACCATTCCATTGTTGCCCTGGCTTTATGTTTAGGGTCATTGTCCTGCTGGAAGGTGAACCTCCGCCCCAGTCTCAAGTCTTTTGCAGTCTCCAAGAGGTTTTCTTCCAAGTCTGCCCTGTATTTGGCTCCATCCATCTTCCCATTAACTCTGACAAGCTTCCCTGTCCCTGCTGAAGAGATGCACCCCCGAACATGATGCTGCCACCACCATATTTGACAGTGGGGATGGTGTGTTCAGAGTGATGTGCAGTGTTAGTTTTCCACCACACATAGCGTTCTGCATTTTGGCCAAAAAGTTCCATTTGGGTCTCATCCGACCTTAGCAACCTTATTCCACATGGTTGCTGTGTGCCCCACATGGCTTGTGGCAAACTGCAAAAGGGACTTCTGATGCTTTCTGTTAACAATGCCTTTCTTCTTGCCACTCTTCCATACGGGCCAACTTTGTACAGTGCATGACTAATAGTTGTCCTATGGACAGAGTCTCCCACCTGAGCTGTAGATCTCTGCAGCTCGTCCAGAGTCACCATGGGCCTCTTGACTGCATTTCTGATCAGCGCTCTCCTTGTTCGGCCTGTGAGTTTAGGTAGATGGCCTTGTCTTGGTAGGTTTACAGTTGTGCCATACTCCTTCCATTTCTGAATGATCGCTTGAACAGTGCTCCGTGGGATGTTCAAGGCTTTGGAAATCTTTTTGTAGCCTAAGCCTGCTTTAAATTTCTCAATAACTTGATCCCTGACCTGTCTTATGCATTCTTTGGATTTCACGTTGCTGTTGCTCCCAATATTCTCTTAGACAACCTGAGGCCCCCTCACAGAGCAGCTGTATTTGTACTGACTTTAAATTACACACAGGTACACTTTATTTAGTCATTAGCACTCATCAGGCAATGTCTATAGGCAACTGACTGCACTCAGATCAAAGGGGGCCGAATAATTATGCACACACCACTTTGTAGTTATTTAGTTCTAAAAAATGTTTGGAATCATGTATGATTTTTGTTCCACTTCTCATGTGTACACCACTTTGTGTTGGTCTTTCATGTGGAATTCCAATAAAATTGATTCATGTTTGTGGCAGTAATATGACAGAATGTGGAAAACTTCAAGGGGGCCGAATACTTTTGCAACCCACTGTAAGTGTATGTGTATGTATGTGCCTGTATGTGTAATTTTACTTTTTGGCCACAAGATGGTCCTAGTGGACACATTCCTGTTTCATATGAAGTCTTCACTTTTTTTTTCACTTTGTTACACCGTGACGGCTTCCTGTTTTGTGAATGGAAGCGGCCGGTGATCGCGGTCACGTCCATTCATTCCAGGCATTGTGATTGGGTAGAGGACTGCTTGGTCCTCTTCCCCAATCAAGGAACACAGATACCCGATGGTAAACGGCAGCGGGAGCAGCATGCACACGCGCGGAGCGGCAGCGGGAGTGAGTGATTTATTAAAACGCCCTGTTGCTGTTAACAGGGTCAAACAGGACATTTTAATAAGTTAGGTGGCTGTTAACAGGTTAAAAGAAAAAAATATCTATATGGTGTTCAAAGTGGCCAAAAATGGAGACCTAAAAGTGCAAATGTAGGCAGTACATAAAATACACAGTTGTACAGCATATGCTGTAATATGTGCATGGAGTTATACAGCAATTTGTATGCAAGAGTATCAACATACAAAATGAGAGAGAAATTCTTATATGATCTATGATTATGAACTTGTATACAAAGACTAGTTTTTGCTGGGCACAACCTGAGACCAGGGGGTAGAGGGATGGGGGCTTACTGTAATGTGACTGCGTAACTCAAAGGCAGCGGGCCTGGATTTCCTCCCAAAACACAGTTCAGCAAAGTGACCCTAAAGGTAATTAGACAACATTCCTTAACCACTTGACGACAAGTGGATTTCTGTCTGATCTGTGCTGCGTGGGCTCTCCAGCCCGCAGCACAGATCAGGATTATGCCAGGGCGATCAGACTTACCCCCTTTTTTTCCCACTAGGGGGATGTCCTGCTGGGGGGGGGTCTGATCGCCGCCGGCTTGCTGCGCTTTGCGGGGGGGCTCTTCAAAGCCCCCCTCCGCAGCGCTCTCTGCGCTCCGTCCCTCTCCCTCCCTCTCCCTCCCCCTGTGAGCTGCGCAGGACGGATATCCATCTTGCGCATTGAAGGATAGGCTTCAGCCTATCATAGGCTGGCGATCCCCGGCCAATCTGCCTTACGGCGCTGCTGCGCAGCATGATGTAAACAGCGGGGATTTCTTCCCCGCGTGTTTACATTTTGCCGGCGAGCCGCGATCGGCTGTTCACGGAGACACCCTCCTTGAATGGACATGGAAAGGCTGCTCGAACGAGCGGCCGTTTCCATGGAAGCCCGCAAATGACCAGTTTACGCCAATCGGCGTTAGCTGGTCTTCAAGAGGTTAAAGTGGTTCCGAGATAAACTTTTACTCATTGCATAATTGTGTTCCTTTCATATAGTTTATAGGGCATTCCTCAAGCCAAATACTTTTTTTGTTTTGTTTTAATACTATAATTCCCTATAAACTAAACAAGCCTCGCCCACAGCTCCTTTTGTGCCTTGGCACTGTAGCAAGAGCTTATGGGAGCTCAGTCTGGGCAGGAGGAGGAGGAGGTAACTAGCCGTTGATTTCAGAGGCAGAGGGGAGGAGGAGAGGGGACTGAATTTACACACAGGCAAGCTGATAGCATCTCCAGCCCTCAGCCTGTGACAATGTGACAAACAGAACATGGCTGCCCTCATTGTATCACAGGAATAAATAATCATAAACTTTTGAAGCTGTTTGTGCAGCTAGATATACTGTGTAAACTATCTAAACTTTAGATAAGATATATAGACAAGTTACTAGTTATAGTTAGTTTTTCATCTCAGATCCACTTTAAACACATAAGACGGCAGTTCTTTCCGCATGATCTGGTGACACGGGAGATTAACATCATGGATGTGCAGATAATAAATCTGCAGAAACAGTGTGATGCTGTCATTTCAATGTGTACCAAAATCTCTGAGGAATGCCATGAAGATTATATAAGTTCCGTAGGCAAAAAGGGGTCAGACTCAGTACTAGCAAGACACACCCAATAAGGTGACCAGTGAAAAATATATATTTTCCTGTCTTTGTGTTTCTTTTGGTTAATTTATTAACCTCCCTGGCATTTAGTCTGTAATGGTGACAGGCAGGAAAAAGAAGATGAAATCGGTATGTGCGTCACCTCTACGGGCATACAGCCAATGAGGTTTACCGATATGTAGGCATCCCTAGTATATAATTACATCGTTACTCCCATCCTCTGATCCCCCTCCCCCAATCCCAAGGGCATACTTTGCCACACAGCTCTGGTCTTCTCCATGCAGAAAAGTCAGGCAACTTCGGGTCCTGATCATCTGCAGGAGAAGACCCAAGCTGTGCGGTGGGGTTCTGCAATCACTGGAGCAAAGCAAAATAATTAGAAGTGTTGGGGATCAGGGAGTGGGGATCACCTATACTACCCTATACTGGGGAACACCTAAACCTGGCTACCTATACTGGCCACACCTGTACCTTGCTTCCAATACTGGGGAACACCTAAACCTGGCCTCCTATACTGGCCACACCTGTACCTGGCTTCCTATACTGGCCACACCTGTACATAGCTTCCTATACTGGCCACACCTGTACCTAGTTTCCAATATAGAGCTGGCTTGAACCTCTGATTTTAGGTTTGTGAACCTCGAACGCAGGGCAGGCGAACTTTCAAAACTACAAACACTAATTCTGGCCACAAAAGTGATGGAAAAGATGTTTCAAGGGGTCTAACACCTAGAGGGGGGCATGGCGGAGTGGGGTACATGCCAAAAGAAAATTATGGATTTGACGCAGAGCAGGGTTTTAAGGGCAGAAATCACATTGCATTGCTAAATTGGAGGCATAAAGTGCTTTAAAACATCTTGCTTGTGTATACATCAATCAGGTAGTGTAATTAGTGTACTGCTTCACACTGACAGACCAAACTCACTGTGTAACGCACTGCAAACAGCTGTTTGTGTAGTGATGGCCGTGCTGGACTGGTGCGCACCATGGTGAGAGTGCAGGCGATGGTGGTTTTCAAGCCCATATGGTAGGGCTGAGGTAGCTCAATGACAGAACAACAGTGACTTTCCAGATGATCGAATTTGGTCTGTCCACAATGCATCAATGACCTTATTATCTTGGGTCAGATGTGCCCCCCACAACACACTCATATAGCCGATCATTGCATCACTGTGATACGCAAGCCCCTTCACCGCAACAATGTAACAATCACCAAGGGGAATTGACACATGTACATGCCTTTTGTTTTGTTGTTGCAGCTGCAGTGCAGCCAGAAAAATTAGGCAAGCATGTACATGTGGGGACCACCAGGAAAATTATTATAGTGGCCACTGCTAGCAGCGGCCTTAAAAATTCAGAAATCCACCTGAAGTCCTGGACCCTGTTGGTGGTGGCGTAAAAGGCAGTCAACCAGCCTGCGGGTAGAGATGTTGTGTGGGGAGCGACTTAGTCTTGGGGCAGGCAGTCACACGGCATACAGGCAGAGATGCTGTGTGTGGGGACCGACTTAGCCTTTGGGCAGGCCTGACCGTGCTTTGCAGACCAGGCATCCATGGTCAGATGGACCCGTGACCCAATACTGTGTGCCAGAGATGACACCACTTGCCTTTCAACATCATGGTACAGTTTGGGTATCACCTTTTTTGAGAAATAATTGTGGCCTGGTATCTTCCACTGTGGTGTGTGGCTTTGCTTTTGTGTGCTGATTTTCCTCAGGTGGTGATCCCATTGCAGTTTGTGTTTTGTCATCATGTGTCTTCGTAAGGAAGTTGTGCCTATGCGGGTCTTTGTCTTTCCATAGCTCAATTTTTGGTGGCAGAGAGTATAAATGGCATTGCTCTCATTGAGGCAAACGCACAAAAAAATGTCCACACCGCTGAACCCTGGGGTGATGGCACTTTGGTGGTGGCGGCTGACTGAGTGTTAAGTGGGGTGCCAGAATCAGAGCAGGAGGAGGAAGATATGTTACGCTTCTGTGTGGAAGCTGAGGAAGATGAGGTGTTCTGTGTTAAATAGTTAACAACGTCCTGACAATCTTGGGGGTTGATGGCACGTGCCTTCTGAACACTGTACTTTGGTCCAGGGCCGCACGAAATCCGCACAACAGCATGACCTCGAAAACACCTGCCGGGTAGCCTGCCTCTGCCTGTTTTGCCCATATTGGGGGGGGGGGGGATGAGGTGAAAGGTACGTGCACTGACTTCACTAATACAATGTGCAGTCACACAGGTGCAGTGAACAGGTATGCAGTGACTGGTATCAATAAAATGTGCAGCTGTCACACACACAGGTACCGTGAACAGGTGCAGCGACTGACTGGTATATAACAGTGCGTGCGCTCACGTAGGTAGGTGCACTGAACAGGTGGGTATGCAGTGATTGGTATTACAAATGTGCAGCTGTCACACACACAGGTACCGCGAACAGGTGCATTGACACTGCATGCACTCATGTAGGTAGGTAGATGCACTGAACAGGTGGGTATGCAGTGATTGGTATTACAAATGTGCAGCTGTCACACACACAGGTAGTCACTGAATGTGCTGGGCCTGGCAGTGGCACAGTAGGAATTACCAAGGGGGCAAGGTCCCACCAGCAGCTGCGACTGACTGACAGGGCTGTATATGCAACACAAGTGTCTGTGGGACACACACAAAAAACAAATAGATCACAAGAACAACATTAGCTTTCAAAAGAGCTGTTGAGGAAGAGGAGTGCTTTTTAGCAATAAGATCAGCAAGAAGGTGCAACCTAACAAGCCTAACACAAGAGCCTAACTAATCTTTCCCTATGTCAGCTGGTTCACTCCCTTCTCTACTTACTGCAGCCACACGAGTGAGTGAAAAGGCTGATGCTGCCTGGGTTTTATAAAAGGGGGGGGGGGCAAGAGGGAGTGTAGCCTGAATGGCTACCCTGTGTCTGATGACTGTGATGTAAAGGGTCGAAGTTGACCCTAATTATGTAGTATAGGGGGCGGGTCGAACTTGCATATAGTTTGTGGTTCATCGCGAACGCGAACCACCGAAATTCACGCAAATAAGTTCGTGGGCGAACCGTTCAGGCCATCTCTACATCCTATACTGGGGAACACCTAAACCTGGCTACCTATACTGGCCACCCCTGTACCTGGCTTCCTATACTGGGGAACACCTAAACCTGGCTTCCTATGTAAAAATGTGATGTATGATACGTAATAACTGTATTTTTTGCTTAATGTATTTTGTTCTTGCTTTGTTTGTTTGCTGTGATTGGACCCTGCATTGATTGTGTTACTGGAGTCAGGTGGGGGTATACTATTGTCCTGTTTTGTGCTATTAGACTGGCCTTGTCCTCCACTTGATGACATTTGAGGTCTGTTTGTTGATAAGCCTGATATACTGTCTGGTAGAGAGGGAGAGACAGTCAGTTAGGTGTGAGACAGCTAGGTGAAAGCTGTATACTACTCTTTGGATGTAACTTTGCTTATAAATGCTTCAGAATAAAGTGTTCATCATTGGATTCCATGTGTGCTCCCTGTTTATGGACAATCCTCATGTCATATCATGACAGCCACACCTGTACCTAGCTTTCTATACTGGCCACACTTGTACCTGGCTTCCTATACTGGCCACACCTGTACCTGGCTTCTTATACTGGGGAACAGGGTTACTCGAATGTACCAAAATTCGATTCGGGTACATTCGAATTCGGGCCCGCAGAAAATTCGGATTCGGATTCTATCACCGAATTCGGTTCGGATTAGAATTCGGTTCGGGTTGCGGTAAAAAATTCGGGAAAAATTCGTGTTCGCGAATTCGGATGTGTTTTTTTTTTTAAGGGAAATCACATGTAAATAGGTCTTCTTTTTTTTCTCTCCATCTTTTTCTTCACCATCTTCTTTTTCTGTTTTACCCTCTTTTTGTTTCTCGTCATCAATCATTCATTACTATCATCTTCATCATCTTTTTCTTCACTGGCATCTGGTTCTTTAAGTTCTTCTTCTTCTTCACCTGGTTCATCTTCAATTGTTTTTTCATCTTCTTCTTCACCTGGTTCTTCTTCGTCTTCTTATTCTCCTTCTTCATCATCATCTGGTTCTTCTTCACCTGGTTCTTCTCTTCTTCTTCTTCACCTGGTTTTTCTCTTCTTCTTC
Organism: Hyperolius riggenbachi; assembly: GCF_040937935.1. Taxonomy (NCBI): domain Eukaryota; kingdom Metazoa; phylum Chordata; class Amphibia; order Anura; family Hyperoliidae; genus Hyperolius; species Hyperolius riggenbachi. The sequence goes on from NC_090650.1 coordinate 213,549,015, forward strand.
TTCACCTGGTTCTTCTTCATCTTCTTATTTTTCTTCCACATCATCTGGTTCTTCTTCACCTGGTTCTTTTCTTCTTCACCTGGTTCTTCTTCTTCACCTGGTTCTTCTTCTTCACCTGGTTCTACTTCTTGTTCATCATCTGGTTCTTCTTCTTCACCTGGGTCTTCTTCCTCTTCTACTACTTCTTCACCTGATTCTTCTTCTTCACATGGTTATTCTTCTTCTTCTTCACCGTCCACCACCAACATTCTTTGTTTTTTCCCTTACAGAACTCTACTGTTGTAAAATGTTATCTTCAACACCAGCATAGCTATTGTAGTGGCGTAATAGCTAGTGGCGCATGGCAGCAGGCAATGTGTGGACCCTGGCGGTGGGAACACAGACAGGCAGGAGGATAACTATAGCAGCAGCAGCAGGAGGAGGAGGAGGAGGAGGAGTAGTGACGTATAGCAGCAGGCAATGTCACAGGCCAATGGTACCTAGCGTTGGTACCATGGCTGAAAATAAACACCAAAGAGCAGGAGGAGGTTCCAGACAGCAGTCGTGCAGCCCACATTGTGCCTAATGCACAACTGGGACAGCACAGTTTTCAACCCAGACACCTCAGAATTTTTTTTTACAACAGTATAGCTATTGTAGTGGCGTAATAGTTAGTGGCGCATGGCAGCAGCGAATAATTATGTGGACCCTGGCGGTGGGAACACAGACAGGCAGGAGAATAAACTCAGCAGGAGAAGGAGTGGCAAATGGCAGCAGGCAATGTATTCTGTGGACCCTGGCGGTGGGAGCACAGACAGCAGGATAACTACAGCAGCAGGAAGAGGAGTGATGTGTGCCAGCAGCAGGCATGCATTGTGTGGTGAACAGCAGGAGGATGAAAATCAGCGCTTCGTCATATGTTGGCGCTGTATAAATACAATAAATAAATAAATACACAAATAAATAAATTCATAAATAAATCAGTTAATTCATAAATAAATCAGTAAATTCATAAATATATAAATACATTAGCAACAGCAGCAGGAAGAGGAGAGACGTGTGGCAGCAGCAGGCATGTCACGGGCCATGGTAGCTAGCGTTACTACCACAGCAAATGAAGAAACACCAGGCCAGATTATCAGGACCCCGGGAATGAAGGTTTATGTTGTCAAAGAATGATTCCCAGGCACCTCATGTCCTCCTCTCGCCGACAGTAGGTGCAAGGAACGTGCCTTTAATCCAGGCCTGGTTGATCTTCAAAAATGTCAGTCTGTGCACTCCCTCTGTGGACACACGAGAGCGCTTCTCGGTGACCACGCCACCGGCCGCACTGAACCACCTCTCGGACAGCACGCTGGAAGGGGGGCAAGACAGGACTTCCAGGGCGTACTGCGTAAGCTCACTCCAGATGTGCAACAGCTCCACCCAGTACTCCATGCAGTCCACGCTGCCGGTGTCAAGCCCACTGAAGGACCCCATGCACTCAGCCACCATCTGGGTCATGCGCTGGCTGTGGCTTTCAGAGGAGGTGGCTGCTGCACGCACCTCCTCTCTCGGCTGCTCTACCGTCATGTAGAGCGCCTGCGTCAATGACAGCAGGTCTCCTGGGCACCTGACACTGCTGCTGCTGGCACCGGCTGCTGTGCTGACTGGACAGGGACAGAGGGGGTGGAAGCCTGGGGGAAGGCTTCCTCCAGTAGCCGAACAAGGAACTGCTGCAACTCGCTTGTGCGCTGCTCACGTCCTCTAGCAGGCAGAAACTGAGCTCACTTCCCCCTCAGCCGTGGATCCAGGATCATGCTGATGCAGGCATCCTCCCTCGCTTGCATCTGCTTCACCCTGTGCGCAGGCATGGGGAACAGGGTGGTCCATGACACAGAGACATCAGGGTCAGCGTCCTCCTCTGGCTCCTGAGCCTCTTCCTCCTCTCTCCACCCTCGCACCACTGCTGCTGCGCTCCGCTGTTCCCCCTCAGCAGCGACGTCCAGAAGCTCCAACTCCTCCTCATCCTCCTCCAGGGATTCAAATTCCTGCACAGCAGTGGACTGCGCAGGCTGCTGCTGTTCCAGCTGCTTCCGGGCCTCCTCCCCCCAAATCCACCAAATCGCCAAGTGCCCTGTCCAGCAGACAAACAAAGGGCACCCACTGGCAGAGGGATGCCCACTCCTGGCTCACCAGGTTGGTTCCCTGCAGGAAGGGAGCCAACGCCAAGCAGACCTGCTGCATCTGCCCTCACTGTGCGTTGGTGAGGAGCTGGAGTTTGGTGGTGCCTTCGAGAGTGCCATCCACGATGTACCGGTTGACAGCCCTCCTCTGCTCAACCAGCCGCTCCAACATCGCCAGGGTGGAGTTCCAGCGAGTCGGCACATCGATGACAAGGTGGTGTGGTGGCAGGCCCTCGCGCTGCTGGATCTCTGCCAGCTTTGATGCAGCAGCAGCTGAGCGGCGGAAAGTGCGCACAATTTTCCACCCCGCTTCCAACAGCTCCTCTATCCCCTGGTAGGTGCGCAAGAACTTCTGCACCACCAGGTTCAGGACGTGGGCCAAGCAGGGGATGTGGGATAAGTGTCTCCTGCTGATGGCAGCCAGCAGGTTGGCGGCATTGTCGGACACCACTAATCCGACTCGGAGGCCTCTGGGGGTCAGTCACGTCTTCTCCTGCTCCCTCAGGTAGCGGAGAACGTTGGCTGCTGTCAGACTGTTCTTCCCCAGGCTCACCATCTCCAGCAGCGCTTGGCAGTGGTGGGCCATCACGCTGCTGTTGCGTTGTCGCTTGGCGGCAGGAGCTGCTGCTTCTCCCCTGACCCCACGTGGTCGCACCACATAGTGGGCAACTGGTGCCGCTGCTGCTGCTGATGTGCCCGAGGGTGGACCTGCTGCTTCCTCGCTCTGGCTTTCCACCAGGCTGACCCAGTGTGCCTTAAAGGACAGATAGCGCTCTGTCCCAAAACGGCTGCTCCATGAATCCATGGTTATGTGGATCACAGCGTGATCGAGTGCGCGGCCCACGTTCCCCATGGCAAACAGGTGCAGTGCTGGGATCGCCGTGCGGGAGAAGTTGTGGCGGCTGGGGACTTGCCACTCTGGGATCCCAAAATGCAGCAGCGCTCTCATGTCACTCCCCTCCTGCACGAAGGCATATGGCAGGAGCTGGGAGCACATGGCCCAGGCAAGCAACCCGTTCAGCACCCGGATGCGCCTGTGAGCGGGAGGCAACACCTTGGTCACACTGGGAAAGGACTCGCTGAGCAGGGTCTGGCGGCGTTTGCCTGCGCGGGAGGATGAGGAGGCCACTGTGGAGGGAGCTGATGAGGCCACTGTGGAGGGAGCTGATGAGGCAACTGAGGACTGGCTGCCCGAGGGGGGAGGAGTGAGTTGATGCTGCTGTGCTCCTGCTGCTGCTGTTTAGTCGGATGCTGCTGCTGCTGCCGCTGCTTAAATCTGTGCAGTGGCTCTCTGGCTCTGACCACTGCCTGCGCCACTTTGGATCAGCTTCTCATACTCACAAAAATCCTTTAAAATGCCTGGTCTCTAAGTGGGTTGACAGGCACGAGGTACTCAGCTTGAGGAGATCGCGACCTCTGCTGAGACTGACGTTGCAACTGTTGCAAATTGCACGAGTCGGGTCCTCTGTGCACTTAGTGAAGAACCGCCAGACTGGGGATTTCAACCTGCCATTTGAGCTTGAGGGCTGGGTTTTTTTTGGTGCCCTTGGAGGCTTGTGCCTTTTTTGGTTTGGTTGGAGGTTTGCTGCGGGTGGTGGTAAGGGCTGAAGCAGCAGGCTGTGGCTCCTGCCTTCCATGACCTGTGCTTGCCGCCTTGCTGCTGCCATGCCTCTGTGCCAGAGACACCTCCTCCTCCTCCAATGACGAGCTGCCTTCAAGCAAGTGTGCTGGTGGTACTGGTGGTGGCACATAGGAAGGATCCAGCACATAATCATCATCCCCAAACATGTCCTCTGAGCCCACCTCAACCGCATCCAGTGGCCCAAAATCCCCTGCATCATGCCCCTCCTCATCAGCGCCAACAATAAACTGCTCCACCTCCAACTCCTCCTCCTTGCATGATGATGTCCCGATTATCTCCTGCTCAAAATTCTCCAGAACATCCCTGTACATGGCTGCAGTCACTGGGGTGAAGACTGAGCTCAGTGAGGGCAGGCTGGTCGGTGGGGTCACCGTGACCATGACCTCAAGTGGTGGTGGAGGCCTGCTGCGGACCGGAGTGCTGGTGGTGGTGGCACTGGTCTCGCTGGTGCTGGAGGCCTGGCTGGAAACGGTGGCTTCCTGCACCACCATCATTTCCACCACAGTCTGTGCTTGACTCTCCAGAATGGGCCGGGGACAATGACCCGTCTCAAAGATGGGCGCAACACGCTGCTGTTGCGCCTCTGCTCCCTCCTCCACAACTCTGCGGTCAGTGGCTGGCGGCGGACCAGTCACAGACCTGCTGCTGCTGGCAGTGGCTGCTGCAATGGCACTGCCTCTCCTGGTGGTGCTTCATCCTCTACCTCTGCCAGTCATTTTGCACTTATATACGAATACAGTAAAAAAACAAACAAATGTGTAGAAAACGGTGGGAAAGGGTGTAAACTTTAATGAAGTCTGGTGGTGGTGGTGACTGACTGGTGGTAAGTATGAACAAAAAATGAATTTTTTTTAAGTAATAGTAGAAGTAGTAGCAGTAGTAGTACTAGTACTACTAACAGTGAGTCTCTACAGTACTATCTCGTGTGACAGTGAGTGACAATTACGGTCGGTCACACGCGGTCAGATGCAATCAATAGGGTGTGCCGGCAAATGACAGTCAAAGCAAGTGACAACAAGGGATGCTTGCCTGCGAATGTAACAATTTACTACAGAAAGGTAATAAATCACAGAGTAACAAATGGAAAAAATTAAATGAAGGGGTGGGTTGTGGTAGTCATGGAAGACTACCACCTACCTAGTAGTAGTACGGTTGTACACGCAGGTAGTAACTATGAAACGCCTGCTGTACTAAACAGTAAACAATATAACTAACTGCCAGACAGTGGGTGACCAATTACAGTCGGTCGGTCACACACGGTCAGATGCAATCAATAGGGTGCACCGGCAAATGACAGTCACACAGCAGGTGACAACAAGGGATGCTGGCCTGCGAATGTAACAATTTACTACAGAAAGGTAATAAATCACAGAGTAACAAATGGAAAAAATTAAATGAAGGGGTGGGTGGTGGTAGTAGTCGTGGAAGACTACCACCTACCTAGTAGTAGTATGGTTGTACACGCAGGTAGTAACTATGAAACGCCTGCTGTACTAAACAGTAAACAATATAACTAACTGCCAGACAGTGGGTGACCAATTACAGTCGGTCGGTCACACACGATCAGATGCAATCAATAGGGTGCGCCGGCAAATGACAGTCACAGCAGGTGACAACAAGGGATGCTGGCCTGCGAATGTAACAATTTACTACAGAAAGGTAATAAATCACACAGTAACAAATGAAAAAGATTAAATGAAGGGGTGGGTGGTAGTAGTAGTGGAAGACTACCACCTACCTAGTAGTAGTACGGTTGTACGCGCAGGTAGTAACTATTAAACGCCTGCTGTACTAAACAGTAAACAATATAACTAACTGCCAGACAGTGGGTGACAAATTACAGTCGGTCGGTCACACACGGTCAGACGCAATCAACAGGGTGCGCCAGCAAATGACAGTCACACAGCAGGTGACAACAAGGGATGCTGGCCTGTACACAGTCAATCAGTTACTAACTAGTATTAACTAACAGTACTGAAGCTATAAACTAACAGCCTACAGCAAACAGCAGCAGTACAATTTAACTAAACTACTATAGTACACAACAACTAGAATCCCTAACCTACCTAAGCTAGTAGTAGGCTAAGGCTGCCCTAGGCTAGCAGGCCTAGCCTGCACACAGACTAACACTAGCCTAGCACAGTATACAGTACACACTAGCTGACTACAAACAATCAAATTACTATCTATCTATATAACAGTACAATGAATGTGTTTAGGAGGTGTTTAGGAAGCAAAACGCTAGGTTTAGCACAGAATACACTTGATCAGACACGCAGCACAGCACTGGAGATGCTCTCAGTGCCAGCTCAGTCACACAAGTGCGTAGCTCCGCAAAATGGCCGCCGCCTTATATAGAGGAGGGGAGGGCCAGGCTCCCCTCCTCTGATTGGTTGCTACCGTTGCCAGGGACTCGGCTGGAGGAATTCTGATTGGCCCGCGTTACTCCCGAATCCCGAAGCCGAACCCAACGCGTCATCCGGCCGAATTCAAATGCGCACATTCGCCCGCCTTCGGCTTCGGGTCCGGCGCATTCGGCTTCGGCTTCGGCTTCGGGAACGCTGAAATTTACCTGAATAATTCAGGTAAATTCGCATTCGGGAGTCATGGAGAGCAAGCTTGCTGGGGAATACCTAAACCTTATAATTGAGTCGGCTTATACTCACCATTGGTGTGCTGATCCCTTGTCTTGTACCTTTGTGGCATAAATTGATATTCAACTAGCAGCTATAAGTAAAGATGTAGCGAACATGAAATTTGCAGTTTGCAAACTTACATTTTCCGCAAAAGTTGGCAAACAGGCGAATTTAGCGAATTGCCATAGACTTCAATGGGCAGGCGAATTTTAAAACCTATGCGGACTATTTCTGGCCACAAAAATGATGGAAAAGTTGCTTCAAGGGGCCTAACAGTTGGACTGTGGCACGCCGGAGGGGGATCCATGGCAAAAGTCCCACCAAAAATTACGTAGTTGATGCAAAGTCGTGCTTTAATCTCCAAAGGGCAGAAATCACAGTACATTCCTAAATTTGTGCAATTAAGTGCTTTAAAACATCCGACTTCAAAGAGAGTTACAAAAAATAGGGGCCTCTCAATAATAATAAAATATAATTGATATTTTATTATTATCAATTATATATATTATTTTATTTTATCAGTTGAAAAGGGGTCCTGAGCCATCTGTCTAAAAAAGGCTCCTTCATAGACTTCAGTGTTATTTTCTGATAGTGGGATAGTTTTCTGTGGACTGATGAAACAAAATTAGAACTGTTTGGGCCCATGGATCAACGCTATGTTTGGAAGAGGAAGAACAAGGCCTATGAAGAAAAGAACACCTTGCCTACTGTTAAGCATGACGGGGGTTTCAATCATGCTTTGGGGCTGTTTTGCTTCTGCAGGTACAGGGAAGCTTCAGTGTGTGCAAGGTACCATGAATTCTCTTTAGTACCAGGAGATATTTGATGAAAATGTGATGCAGACCGTCACAAACCTGAGGCTTGGGAGACGTTGGACCTTTCAACAGGACAATGATCCCAAGCTTACTTCCAAGTCCACTAGAGCATGGTTGCAGATTAAAGGCTGGAACATATTGGAGTGGCCATCGCAGTCACCAGACTTAAATCCGATTGAGAACCTCTGGTGGGACTTAAAGAAACCAGTTGCAGCGCGCAAGAATATGACTGAACTGGAGGCTATTGCCCATGAAGAATGGGCTAAGATACCCGTAGATCGATGCAAGACACTTGTGTCAAGCTATGCTTCCTGTTTAAAAGCTGTTATAACTGGAAAAGGATGTTGTATTAAGTACTAAGAATGAATGTCACTTGGGGGTTGAATAAAACTGATAATGATGTGAGCACAGAAAAGACATTTGTGGTTATTTCACTATAAATGTTATGTTATATTTGTATGACTTACAAGTGCCTCTTTGATTTAATTGTAAACAAGATGACTGAAATGATCAAAATCAATGTCAAACTGACCAAAACACTCATTTTCAGTGGGGGTTAAATAATTTTGAACACAACTGTAGATATATATGCGTGTATATGTCACTAAATGGATTTTAGACCAAAGGGAAAAAGTACGACGGGGAGGGCTGAAAAGATATAGAAGAGTGCGATCATAGATAAAAAGAAGGGTACTCACCAGCAGCTATTTAGCAGCACGTATAGCGCCTCTGTAAGGCGGTGAGGATGCTAAGTGCCTTAAAAGACGTGGCCAGCAGAAGAACTCCCAATCACGGGAGGTCACGGGGGAAGGGTGGGCGGGGCCGGGTAGTATGGAGGGAAAGGTCAGCAGCCAGAAATGGTACAAGATCGGACAGCATGGAGAGAGCTAACCCATAGAACCGCCAAGAGTCGGACACTACTGAATGGATAACATCATCATCATCATCATAGCTGTGTGGCATCACACTTGCACTTGTTTGTGTTTTAACCTAGCTGACACAAGGTTGTTTCTGGCATGCTAACAGGGAAGTCTGTATGCATAGCTAGAAACAAACATTTGTACCTATATTTTTGTGTCTTATACCCCTGCAACCAGTATAAATAATCCTGCTCTGAATAAAGTCCAAGTAAGTCATTTTACTCAATAATGTTAGATCGCTGTGCTTTCCTGGGAGATTAAGTCCCATTGCTTTCATTAAACAAGAGTTTATCACATTTTGTGAAAGTTTTTTTCTTTTTATTTCATTGAAACTTTAAATGACGTCAGTATTGTTAAAAACAAACGTAGAACTCTGTCAACACAGAACATTGCTGTGGGTAGTAGCTTGCAAGTTAATTGTTTCTTTAAACAGTTGGCCTGCAGCTGCTAAAAACATGTTTTTTTAAGGACTTTAAGTGCATTATGTTTTACCTGTTTTTTTCCTTTTATACTTTGTGTAGCAAAACATGGAGATTGTTTTTGAATCGTGTCTAAGCTTGGTTTAGGAGTATCTTCTATCATCAGACCCGAGGGCTCTAGTTTATCCCTCTGACCCTGCCTATAGAAGCCTTGTGACCTGTGACTCTTCTCAATTGTGGTTTAATGAATCCAGTTAAAATTAAAAAAGATGTATTTTATTTACCTTAACACCTTCTCTTTCATCATATTCTGTGTTGACCTTTCAGCATTGGATTTCAGCTACTAATAGTTAATAGCAATGCAGATTGCTTTTTTCTAATAAATAATGAAGGAACTTCTGGGGGGTATGAGATTGAAGGAAGCCGGTTTGAACTGTAATGTGTAGACAAGGAAGGCTGACAGAACTAGCTTTGTTCATTTCTGCATTTTAACTAATATTCTCTATAAATGTCATACAGTATATTGAGCTGGAATATCGGTGTTTAGATTCTTACAAAACTACAGAGAATTTTTGATTAACGGTCTTTAAAACAAATGCAAGAAACATATGTAAAATCATAATGTACTGGCCTCTTGCACACTACATGCGCTTCTGGTTTTTTATACAATCTGATTTTTTATTCCGATTTAAAAAAGTACTGCATGCTGCTACATTTTTTTAATTGGAAAAAAAAATCTTGTACCCAGAGATCGAATAAAACATTGGAATCGCATGTAGTGTGCAAGAGGCCTCAACTAGCTTTTAACTCCTCAGTTTTAGTGTAAGAGTTACACAAAGGCTATCATTCATAAAGCTTAAAACAGCTGACTTTACCGACCACTTAGCAAAGTCAGCATTCATAAAGGCTCTTTCCGCATGAAAAAATGACACTACCGAGCAGAGTGATAAATCACCGCCTTGTGCTGTGATTATCGGAACAAATGTAGCAAAATGTTAATTCATGAAGAACACTGCAAGCGGTGTGAGGTCGGGAAGTACCGCTGCCTCTGATAACAATGTAAGTGAATGGAGACACACAGACCTCTCAGGCAGCTGCAGCAGAGCGGAACACGGAGAAATGTATCAACTCGGCAGCTTCCGTGTCTCCGCAAGCCTACCGCCTGCCTACCGCCAGCCTAGTTCGGGGAATCTCCGCACTGCTACCGCACACGGATACTTTTTTATGAATGCCCACACAGAAGTCTAAAACACCGCCAGCGGTGTTTTCCCGCATTGATTCCCCTTACCGACAGCTCCTTTATGAATGATAGCCAAAGTATTGTTGAGCCAGTAAAAAAGAAAAAAAATAATGATAGTATAAGCAGCTGTGCAGACAGAGGAGACCAGCGGCAAGTGATCGGCACTTGGAGTGGGGAGGAAAGTGAGCTGTTCCTATGATTTTCTGCTGCGTTTACTCTGCCAAGAGGAGTGAGCACGAAGGGGGGCCCCGGGTACACCATAATTCAGGAGTGCCATAGCTGCAACAAGCAGCTATGGCACTCCTCTTAAGTTAATGTTTGTCAGTAATTGAGAAAGACTAGGCTGCTTTCAACTAGACACAATGTGGAGTTTAACCAAGGCCATAATATGTTGTAATAGTTTATGTATGGCATGTTTCCATTTTGGGGGTTTAAAGCCCAGAAGAAAAACTTTAGGATCTTTAAAAAAAAGTTGTCCCAAAGATGTGGGATAGAAATTTAGCAGTTTCCTGCCAAACCTGAGAGACTATAGGGCACTTCAACCAGGTGTGGATCATGTCGCCTGGAGCCAAGCAGCCCCTGAAACAATTATTTGATATATAAGGGATACCTCCATGGCCCTGAGCTGACCACCAGGTAAAAGCAAGGGAGTCCAAACCAGCTGGAAAATCAGTGTTTGATAACAGCTCAGTCAGGAGAGGACTGGAGGCCATATTTAAATTAAAAGTTACTTTAAAGAGAATATGAAAATTATCTCCTAGGAGATAACTCAGGAGAAAATGTTAATAGCATATGGGCCTCTGTATTTATTCAGAACAGAAACTCACAACCTTTCAGGTTTCTTATCCAACTTTGCTTACAAATTTTAGCAGTTTATCCATATTTTCACTGGTCACTGAAGATCATGTGAAGTAAATAAATTGTCTATGATGAAAACATGGCTACCCTTACATGAAACCTAGTATACAAAATAACATTAAGAGTCGATCATCGATTATCGTTTATCGATCAAGCATTAAGAAGATCCTCATAAGGCCCACCGATATATAGATAGCCCTGTTGTGGTACCCCAGACATAACATCAAAGATACAAAAACTTAAATATACAGTTTGCAGACATCAGTGAGTAATTGATATACATGTACATAGTAATAGCTATGCAATTAGCACAGTAGAAAATCTTGACAGAAGTTCCCAAATTCTAATTTTGGACAATAAAAGGTTAAATTAAAAAAATGACGTGGGGTCCCCCCTCCTGATTCTTTTTAACCCCCTGCCACCCATGCAGGCTGGAATAGCCAGAATGAGTAACCCCGACTGTGTGGGGCTCTTCACCCTTAGCTATATGGTATGGAGGCTCTCTCCACGAGAGCCCTTGACCAATCCATGGACTATGGGCTCTTCCCCACTTTTGGCACCAAGGAGGTGGTTTAGGGTTAGGCAACACCCTGGAGGGGTTCATGGTGGCATGTAGGAGTCCCCTTTAAGAAGGGGACCCCCAGATGCTCTCCCCAGGTGAAATGAGTATAAGGGTACTGCGTATCCCTTACCCATTTCCACAAGGAGTTAAAAGTAAATAAAAACACAATCACAAAAAAGTACCACCTACTATGCAATGCCACAATATAGTTATCCATAAGCCATTTTCTTTTTCGCAAGCTTTTGTGTGCCAAACATTCCTCTTGCTGCTAATTGGGCACCTCTGGGTGCCTAAATTTACCTACATAGTCGCTTGTCGTGGCGTGGTGGAAGAGGAGGGAGTGCATATTACAGAGGGAGAGATTAGGGTTAGGCACCCCCAGGGGGAGTTTTAAGGTTAGGCACCATGGGGGGGTTAAGGGTTATAGGCACCACCCGGGGGTTAGTGTTAGGCACTACTAGCGAGGAGTTCTTAAGGTTAGGCACCACCAGGAGAGGGTTCTGTGTGAGAGTAGAGTTAGGTTAAGCAATAGTAAAATATCGGTAAATATCAGCAGCATTCTACTACCAGCAAACACTGCACCTTTTTTTTCCAAGCCCTTATTTTTCCATGAATGCATCATAGTTGCCTTTGGAATATCAGCAGTGAAGGGTAGGCATGCAAAAGATCCAACTAGACAACAGGGACACGTACCCTTTCAGTGCATATGACAAACAAGTATGTTCATGCAAAAAGTGCATTCATACATACACTGAAACATACACACACTTTTGGTGCTACTATTTAAAACAATCAGGGCTTGCACTTACATGGGGCAAACTGAGTAATTGCCCAGAATCCCAGAGTCAGCTGATGATAATTCCCAGGTTGCCCCCCCCCCCCCCCCAACAATGATTAGCAGTCTCACAGGGTTATGGCAGAGTACTAGGAGTGGAGAAAACTTACCTGTTTCCTTCCTGTGTCCTTTCATCTTCATATACATGGGTGACTGGTTTCCGTGACCCGGCAGCATTTTACATGGGTACCACCAAGTCACAGAGAAGAGAAACCTGTGTGGATAAAAAAGGATGAACACATACTGAAAGAGGAGTACTCTGGCTGTACAGGTGAGTTCACTCCACTGTGCATACTCTGCAAGGGCCCCAGGGTGCCACTATACCCTTTGGTGGAGACCTAGAGGGTCAGTGAGCCAGCTATGGGGCCAAGGGATGGTTGGGACTCATCCCAATACTATCTGCGGGCTGTAGGGGGAACAAAGGGACCACCAAATGCTGCAAATCTTTGCGGAGGAGGGGGAGTTTGCTTTGGCACCTAATGCTGCATTAGTGTTGGTGGCCCTTTTTTTTTTTTTTTTTTTGCCCAGGCCCTATTTTGGCTACAACTGGCCCTTAAAAAAGCAATATTGCATGTCATAGTATTTTGGGACAGGACGTTTAGATTCCTTTTAGTCCACTACATAAAATCCTAATGGGTTAAGATCAGTCTAGGTACAGAGTGGTAACTTCAGCTGTAACTGTACATAAATACAGCAGTACTGATAAAAAATAGTTAAGTATCCAACATTTTAATGTTCTTTATATTTTTATTTCTCCTGATTCAAATGTGTCTTTTTTTCTTAACTTATTCCGCTACAGTCAGTGTTATATCAAGTTCAAGGTAAACATCTCACCGAGCACCACCAAACAGTATAGTCCCCTGAGTAAGATGCAGAATCATCCGTCTGCACAGTTTGGGGACACCTTGCTGTCTGACTACATCCTCTTCACAGTGATATAATCCTGTATGTTTAGTGAACTGAGCTGGAATATTTTTATTCTGTTTTCTTTCTCAAACTACACAGAAAAAGAAAACTGGAAACCATTTATAAAATGGCAGACAGATTGTTCTCAAGAAAGAGGGCTGTTACTGCAGAGAAATAACGACACTATTCTACTTCCCTACATTTAAAGTTATACTTAAGCCAAGCAGTTTTACTTAATTGGGGCTTCTTGCAGCCCCCAGCAGCACCCTGTACCTGCGCTGTCCTTTCCATAACCCCCTGAAAGCTGTCCGTTTCTGGCCAGTCAAAGCTTACTGTGCGTGCATGGCCCCAAGCCGCATGTATCCTGATCGCATGTGCAATAGCCATTTCCCATAATGCACATGCACAGAATGCTGTCGTGCAAGGGACGCAACAAATGGGCACACGGCCAGTGAGCTTTCAGGGTCGCTGCTGCCGAACGCTGTTAAAACAGCACAGGAGATTTGAGCGCAGCCGGCACCACCATAGGCCGTAATAGAAATTACGGCTATAGCTGCGCTTAGTGAGTGATTTGGGCGCCATCAAAAAACGGAGCTCAAATTACTTTTAATATTCAAACTGGGAACCCAGCGCTGCAAGGCATGAGCGCTAACCACTACGCTACCATGCTGCCCATTACTTTGTGACCATCACTTTTATATTACTGCAATTTTACACTTTTAAGCCGTTTGCCTCATTTAGGAAGTGACTAACAGATCACTGCTGTATAAGGAATTGCCACCTACAACATACTTTTTTTATTACCCACAATTTCCTTTGGAGATCAGCAATGATAAAAACTAGGGAATGGCCGAGAGCAGTTCCACAAAAAGTGTTCAAAGAGAAAGGGTAGTTATCTGTAGTGACGCCACTAGCCACTGCACTGGATGTGGTGCTTCATCCCACCAACATTTCCTGCACAGCAGAAGTTCCAGATGTAATGGAGAGGTGACGGGAAGATGGAATGCAGCATGCAACACAGCGGTAACTGGCACTGTACAATTTCCTTCTCACCCTTAACCATTTATGCCGTGCAGACGTGAGCTTCACGTCCACAGCAGCAGCTGCTAGAGTCGCAGGGACGCGGTACTCATGTCCCTGCAGCTTGGGGGGACTGTGTGGGGGATCCTGCTGGCCAATGCTCATGATCGCAATGTTTCCAAGTGCAGGGGGTTTGGCTGCAGGGGACAAAAGTCTCTTATGCCAATCTGAGCATGTCAGCCAAGAATAAACACTGTTTTGTTCATTCTTACATAGAGCCGCCGTGCTATCTCCCACCGTGATTTCCGCCAGTTTTTGCTGCCCGATCATTAAGCTTATGAATGGGAATAATGTTCCAATTCATAATCTCCCCACCGGAACTGTGATCGCAGGCTTCCAATAGAAGCCTTACGTCACTTCCCTAGTTACAATGTAGCAATACATTGTACCCTATGTAGCGTAATTGTACGCTACATAGAATTTTGCTCAGCGGGGACATCTTGTGGCCAAATAGTGAAATACACCTACTGACTTTAGGGGAAAAAAATATCTATGTCAAAAGGGCATATAATTATTAAATAATGGGCTAAAAATTAGTGTTGGATATGAAAACTGGAAAAATGCACCTTTATTTCCAAATAAAATATTGTCACCATACATTATACTAGGGATATCATTTTAACATTGCAATAACCGGGACAAATAGCCCAAAACATTTGTGGATTTTAATTATGGCAGCATGAACTATTTTAAAACTATAATGGCTGAAAACTGAAAAATAATGAATTTTTTCAATTTTTTTCTTATTATTCCCATTATAATGCATTTAGAATAAAATAATTCTTAGCATAGTGTACCACCCAAAGAAAGCCGGATTGGTGTCAGAAAACACAAGGTATATATAATTTTGTTGTGATGAGTAGTGATAAAGTTACTGGGGAATGAATGGGAGGAGCGCTGAAATGTAAAAATTCCTCTCGTCCATAAGATGAAAAATACCCGCAGGCTGAAATGGTTAAAGGGATACTTATACCACATAAAAAAGAGTTTCACTTACCAAGGGCTTTGTACCAGCCCCCTGCATCCATACTGTGCCCACTATGTTCCAGCACTGCCCTCACTCTCTTCCACAATAATAATAATTCCCATATATGTATAGAGCTTTTCTCCTGTCAGCCTCAAAGCACTTGCGATACAGCCACTAGAGTACACGCAGTAGGCAGTTGCAGTGTTAGGGAGTGCTGCCCAAGAACTCCTACTGAATAGGAGCAGGCTTGCTGAATATGAAGAGCCAAGATTTGAACCCAGGTCGCCTATGTCAGAGGCAGAGCCCTTACCCATAACACTATCCAGATACTACTGCAGGGAGCTATTGCAGAATTGCCTGCAGGCACAGGATGCTATTGCGGATGGGAACATGAACGGGACAGGAACAGGGCTGCGCAGGTGCAGTGGCCCACAATGACTCACAATCGGAAAAAATGAAACTAAGCCGTGACGGGGGAACGGAGGATCATTGAGGAGTAGCGCGGGCACAGGAAGGCTGCAGGGGGCTGGTAGAAGCCCCAGGTAAGTGAAACTTTTTTTTTTAGGTGGCTGAAAGCGGAATACAACCCTGCATTTCAACTTTGCTCTAAAACATTATTGACAGTATATTATATGCAACCAGCATTTTTTTTTTACTAGACCAGCATTGGAAGGGTTACACAGGGCTTTAAAGTTCCTGGAGATTTCTGCAGACGCACCCGAAGCTGAAATAGATACATTTTGTTTACATAAATGTATCTAAGTGTTGAATGTGACTCACTCTCTCTCACTGAGAAGGAGCTTGGAGGACAGCCAAGTGTGTAACATTTATCAATAGATACATTCAACTAAATAGAATGTATCTATCTGAACTTCTGCATATCTCTCCACGGAACTTTAATCCTCTGTGTTTAACCCTTCCAATGCTGGTCTAGTAAAAAAAAATGCTTTTTGCATATAATATGCTGTAAATAATATTTTATAGCAAAGTTGAAATGCAGGGTTATATTCCGCTTTAAAGAGAACCTGTACTGAGTAAAATTATTTAAAATAAATACATGAGGTAACTTCAAATGAACATTACATAGTCACCTTGCCATCAGTTCCTCTCAGAAGCTCACCATTTTCTTCTGACAATGATCCCTTCCAGTTCTGACAACATTTTGTCAGAACTGAAATATATCAGTTGCTGTCAGTTATATATCAGTTGCTGTCAGTTACAGCTGAGAGGAGAACTGATGTGTCCATGTTTCCCTATGGCTCAAGTGGGCGATGTTACAGTTTAACTGTGTGCTGACCAGGAAGCTGTTATGGCGTAATGGCCATTTTCAAAATGGAGGACGGAGAATTCCATTGATCACAGTGAACAAACAGGATGCAGGAGAGGAAAAATAGATTGAGGAGTAGACTACACGGGAGGTAAGTATGACTTGTGTATGATTATTTTGACTTTTAACTTTCAGTACAGGTTTTCTTTAAGTATCCCTTTAATACAAACCCTGTTTGCCATTTTTACTACAGATAGTTTCTTTGGAAAGTAGCAGTTTCCATCATAACTGTCAAGTGGCCACAAACATTCTTTTTATAAAATAACCAGTAATCCGCAAAATCTTTAAAGTGAACCTTAATCAAGGTGAAACAAAAAAGTTTCACTTACCTGAGGCTTAAACCAGCCTCCTACAGATGTCTTGTGCCCGCGCCATCACTCATCGATCATCCGTTCCCCGTCGTGGCTCAGTTTTATTTTGGCAACTGGCCAGTCACCGAGTGCATGCCCAAGACAGCTAGAGGGATGGGAGCGTGATCGAGAATATGCACGGCCAGGGCTGCACAGGCTTCCACACTGTACATATTACAACTGTCTTCTAGAAATATAGATGTTTGTGGCTGGAACTCATTTTTAATTGCAGTGATTAGAGCGTCTGATCACCAATTTAGAGTGAAATACTGCACTGAAATTCAAATTGAATGGGTGAAATGGATGTATAGTGGATAGCAATCTTGCCTTGAAGTGCTGTGTCCTGGCTCAGATCCCAGCCAGTTCACCGTCTGCATGGAGGTTGTATTTTGTCAGTGATCATATAAGGAGGTGCCACCACTCAATGGGTACTGCAAATAAAGGCAATCTTTTATGGGTCACTTGGTAGAAAACACGATCACAAAACATCTAAAACCATTTAAAATATGAATGATGGAGCGCTCCACTCATATCACACACAGCTAGCAGCCAATCCTTTCACCTCCACACACTGGTACCGGCAAAAACACACACAAACAGCGGTATCTTCAGGTGGCGGGGGGAGAGGGGCAAGCCAGCTGTAGAGTAGCAGCAGCAACAAAAAAACCTTCTAAGCGGAGCAAATGTGGGTAGATCTCACCAGACTCTAGAGTGTTCGTGTCAAGGCTGGATTCCTCCTGATAACGCAGGGCATCCCTTGACTCCAAGTCATCGCTGACTGGTAAAGCGGTTCAACAGACAGTCTGTCTTCCGGGCTATTCAACAAATAAGGAGGCCAGTAGTCAAGACAGGCCACCTGCCTGCACGCTTGCTGCCACACAGACAGCACCGCTCGCTAAAGCTGCTGGGGAGCGCTTCACCAATTCCACGGGGTGTAGCCCCGCCCATCAACACGTTGCACCCGCTCTCTGCAGGCTTCAACTGGGTGTGCGTGGCGAGGGCTTGATCGTCACTTCCTTATGTGTGTTCCAGCTTGCCGGGTATAGAGCAGGAAGTTGGCAATTGGCCACTGCCTCCACGGCTATCTCTGCCCATTTCATTACAGTGCTCTCATCCCATCATACAAATCCTCTTAAAGCTGTATAAGCCCACACTATTTGGATACAAGGCAAGTGCATAACCACCTCGGGAAATATGCTCCAGGCACATGCAGTACATAGAAGAATAAATTTAAGCACAGGTTTACAATTCACATTCACATATTGACATTTCACACTATGGGTTACAAATATCAAATCAAGGTGCTTCCTTAGAGTCTGAGACTCAAAATCTATAAACTACTCACTTATAAAAGGAAGAAGAACAATTATATAAAAATATATATCATTTATTATAAGTCGCCAAATGTAAAAAACAATAGCATCCATTAAAAGCCAGAGCCCTGACTCCAAACACCCAAGGAACTGAGGGCTTGATGGTGAGTAGTTTTCACATATTGACCCTTTGAGCCCAATGTTGACATTCTACACTTAGGGGTGTACTGTCTTTTGTTGCCAGTGCTTAGACATTAATGGCTAAGTATTGAGTTATTTTGATGGGACAGCAAATTTACACAATTGTAAGCTGTAAACTGACTGCTTTACATAGTATCAAAGTATCAAAATATTTAATAAAATGTTTAATAAAAAAATGAGAGGTATACTCACTTCTGTCAGATGTCAGATTATGTTTACACGCACACACTTTCACACACTCTCACACGTGTGTGTGTGTATGTGTGTGTGTGTGTATGCGTGTGAGTGTGTGTGTGTGTGTGTGTGTGTGTATCTGTGTATCTGTGTGTGTGTGTGTGCAACAATGTCTATTCTTCATTTTTACTGTAGATAGGCTCAATAGTATTTAAAAACAAATGTATTTAACAGCTTCTGTATTTTAACACATTCATTTGGCAGTGGAGCAAAGGTTAAGAGTGGGGACAGCTATACGATCATTCAGTGTTTATCTGGATTTTTCACAGCATTCCTTGCTTCCTGCACCATATTTTCACTTCCCTAAATGTTAATAGTTCATCTGAATATCCAATAAATGTTACTTAATCGAGGAATTAATTTTTGTACTGTTCTGCCTGTTTTGACCATGGTAATTGCCTCTTTTTAAATAAAAAAAAAACATATTGTGCAGTTCTCTGAGGCAGCAGCAGCAATAAATAATGTGCACTTAGCTGCACCATTGGTCATTCACAGTCCTATCACAGCAACCTCCCCCATTTCGTGAAGATAAATGTGATTTAAATTAATAGCCAGTCCTAAATAACTCCTCAGCTGGTAAACGATGCATTTATCAGGCACAGACAGGCAGTGTCCTTTGATTCATGGTCCCCCTTTTACATTGTGAAGGGTGCTTACAAAAATTGTTATTTCTTTTTAATAAAGTGTAGCAGACAGTCTTCAGTCATTTATCAGGGAGGGTGGCATTCTGACAAACAGAAATATTGTAGCTGCAGATGAATGAGTTGGATAAAGCACACATTTCTCAACAAAAATAATCACTGCCTAAATAATCTCATAAAAGTCAGCTTTTAAGAGCCATGAAACAAAATACGTCCAAGTGAAAGATACAGCCATGATTTTGTGTTTGACTAAAGGCAAAACTGAGGAAACTATTATAGACTACAATATATCTTTGTGCACAGAGACAATACATTTTAGTCTACATGCATTACAGTGGATTTTTTTGTTCCCTTTAAAAACAAACTGAATTTCCATTTTTTTTATATAATTCTAGAACATCTGCAGGTTTTTTAAATTAACAGATTTGGGCTTTTGGGTCTAAAATGAATTTATAATGGGTACTGTAATTCATGTCAATGCAGTAAATAAGCAGCTCTGCATATGGCAGCCATTGCAGTACCAATGTTTCAACCCTTACTTTTTACAATGGTACCATTTTGTAGATATTGTGCATGAATGCATTTGGCAACATACCTATTTAATTGATAGTAAACTCATGAATTATCTTTCTATGTTCCTGTAATAGAAGCCGGTGAAGGTTTATTGCTCGGGACACACGGTTCCTGTGGCGCACCACCTCTCATTTTCCCTTTACTTTTTTGCAAGTTAAAGTGTACCTGAAATCAGAACTTCCTTTCTGCTTTAAAGATAATCAACAGCATAAAAACCTTTAGAGAAAAAACATTTCTTTATTACATATGATACAGATTCGGCTATAAAAGGCACCTTTTTATAGCTGAAAAAAAAAACTCAGGCGTCTTTTTCACCACCTTATAGCCGAGATTTGCAGCAAATAATATTGAAGTCTAAGGAGGTGCCCATTTTACACAGATGGCTCAGGCACCCTTTTCAAGTGCTACCCAATAAAGATGCCTAAACTTTAAGACAACTAGTCCTCTTCAGACTCAAGAGATGGACCTGATGGGGAACTTTGTAACTTGTGTATTTGGTTATTTGGGACAAGAAAGGCAACATTATCAGCACTGCATAAATGGTGGGATGGAATAGGTAGGCAGAGAATAATTGCCATCTCCTCCACTGGAGGAGGAAACCCCCACTGTAAGTCATGCCCAATGCCCACAAAGATGTAAACCCGATGGGGAACAGGATTTAAGAGGATTTGTTGTGCTAAATCTCTGGCATCCTGAATAGTCCATTTTCCATGATTTTTTGCTATATAAAGCAGTTGTGATGCTATTTACATTAGGACTTTAAACTAGGTTTGAAAAGGAGTAATGAGCTAAAAAAATTGCATTGGATGTTATAAATGTCCATTTGCCAATAAAAGAGCTTTGACATATCAGTGGTGCTAGCTTTCATCTTCAAGTAATGTTTCCTGCCTGTTTTGCCACTCGGTTGGCCTTGGCATATCCCTTTCAGTTCAGGAAATGCTCTCGTTTTATTCTTAAGTATCAGAATTACTGCTGGAATCCTACTAAACATGGTCATCAAACTAGGGCTAGTTAAAGCAGTAAAAAGGGGTTGAAACAGGAATGAGTGGTCTACATGATGAGGTCATCGCTTAATGTTATGGGTCATGTGTGATGGAATTGTGTAGTGGGTACATACTGTTTTAATCTGGACCAGTTATAAGGATTTCAACAATGCTCTGTGTTTTTCTGGGCAATTTCTGTGTATTTTAGCTGCCTTATTTCACATACATAAAAATCAATATTTCATGGTGATGGTCATGTTGAGCCCAGAACCACTAGGGTATAATAAGGTGTTTAAAAAGACCAAAAAAGGCCTCTAACTGAAAAAAAAAACAATTGTGCTAAATATGAATTTTCCTTCTTAAAACAGAAGATATTAGCAATTATTCAGCATCATGTGGGCAAGAAATATCTCCCATGATGCATCGCCCCAGACACACATCCAGAACCACAGGAGTGTGCTGTGTGTCTGTATGATATAGTAATATTACAGTGCTATACTTATCCAACGTGCATACAGCCATTTCTAAATTATCGCTCCAGTGCATGGCATGGATATGACTATTTGTAATGGAACTTACTCAGTGAAGTGTTACAGAGTACCCAAATAATGAATGGTGACCACGAGCCACTAGGGTATTATAAGAGGTTCAAAGGGATCAAATAACCCTGTTGTAATGATCTGCTCAGCTGTCTGCACGGGCAGACAGCTGTTTGTCCATTCTTTAGGTCTGAGTGCTGCAGGTCTCTGGAAAAGAGACCTGTCTTCACTTTGCAAGTTTCAGAGTTGCTCTGCTGCTGAGGAATTTGCATACACTTGTCATGCAAATTGCCTAACTGCCTCCTTTGATGCTTGCAGTATAAATACCTTGTGCTCCCAGAATTCCTTGCTGGTCATGATGGTTTGTTCCTGCAAACTCTCCTGGAGTATCAGCCTTGCTATTGTTTGCTAAAGATTATCTTAGAGTAATTCCTTGGGACTGCACTAGGCATCCCTTCTAGTGCAGTCAGGTTGTATTATCTGTATTTAGCAAGGAAATGAACAGCGCTACTTGAAAACAGATGAGTGCCTACCTGCAAAAGAGTGCAAGCCCCACTTATGGGATAAAATACACACTGAGCATACACATGACCTGTCTACCATTGGAGGATGTTGGTTTCCTGTAACAGCTTGCATGCAACTTGTTAAGTACTCGTCCCTCCCACTGCGAAGAAGTCAATCCTTCATGGGAGGGGACCTAACACTAACTAAATTCTACCTATGCATATGCCTAGCCTGGGCGCGCTACCAAGTAAAATTGAAAATTGCGCAAAAAGTGGGATCAGCGCATCACTAGGCCGCCTCCGAATGGCCTCTGATCAGAGATGCGCTGAGACCCCCCCCCCCCCCCCAGAGACTGCAAACGCACCTTGAACCCAAACAGAGGCTCTGCATATACACCAAAAGCAAAGCTGTTAAGTGGGAGCGGCTGACCAAAAATGAATTAAATTAGTACATAGCAAGGAAATGAACAGCGCTACTTAAAAACAGATTAGTGCCTACCTGCAAAAGAGTGCAAGCCCCACTTATGGGATAAAATACACACTGAGCATACACATGACCTGTCTACCACTGGAGGATGTTGATTTCCTGTAACAGCTTGCATGCAACTTGTTAAGTACTCATCCCTCCCACTGCGAAGAAGTCAATCCTCCATGGGAGGGGACCTAACACTAACTAAATCCTACCTATGCATATGCATAGCCTGGGCGGCCTGGTGATGCGCTGATCCCACTTTTTGCGTATTATCTGTATAGCCTTGTTCTGTCTCTCTTCCTCGATCACCAGCGACGGTCGACAGGAAATCGTTCTGTCTGTCTGGGAGTGTAGGCCAGAGCTGTGGTTGCTACTGGCTGCTCCATCTTTCTGGATTGCATTCGCCCTAGTGGTAGTGGCAGTGCTTCCTTCTGTATTCTGCCTTAGGGTTGCTAACCAGAGCAGCGGTTGCTACTGGTACCCCCATCTGTTTGTCTGTCTGGATCACATCTGCTCTAGCGGTAGCAGCGGTTGTTCCTTCTGTATTCTGCCTTGGGGGTGCTAGCCAGAGTAGCGGTTGCTACTGGTAGCCCCATCTGTCTGTCTTGTCTGGTACGAACGCTTGCTGTAGGCTCGGTGAGGTAACCGTTTAGCAAGCGTTCGCGTTCTCTATTTCATGTTTGTGTTTCATTGGTTAGTTAGGGTGGCACGCTTATTACTGGGCGCCTAACACGCGGTGATCGTGTCTTAAACACGTTCGCTGTTGCGAATGAGTGCGGTGTTCGCGTTTAGCTAGCGTTTGTTATTTTCCTTGATGTTCTGATCATTGTTATTTGCTTTGTCTTTCTTGCTACACTTGTGCTCTGTCTAATTCGATCTTGTGTCACTATTGGCAATCGCCACTCTTGCAATTGCATTCCCACTTCGTTTCCGTGGTTGTGTGTTCACCGTCGCTGGGTGGCAACTAGATTGGTGGACACACATACATTCTTTCTTTGTGCTCTCTCTCTTTAAGGGCAATCTTGCCCTGCGTTGCTTCACTTGTACAATTCCCATCTACCATCTGTGGCAGTGCAGAGGCTGTGTTTATCTGCACTCCACAGTGCAGGCAGGGGCAGGGGGCAAGCAGAGATAGGATGATGGTGCAGACAGGGGCATGGTGTTGGGAGCAAATAGGGGAAAGGTGCAGACAGAGGTAGGGTGATGGGACAGGCAGGGGTAGGGTGCTGGGTTCAGGCAGGGGCAGGGTGATGAGTGCAGAAAGGGGCACGGTGCAGGCAGGGGAAGGGTGATGGGTGCAGAGCAAACAGGAGTTGGGGTGCTGGGAGCAAGCAGGGGCAGGGTGGTGGGTGCTAACAGGAGCAGGGTGCTGGGTGCAGGTGGGAGAAGGGTGATGAGTGCAGACAGGGGCAGGATGGTGGGTGCAGGCAGGAGCAAGGTGCTGGGTGCAGGCCGGGGCAAGGTGATGGTGCAGAAAGGGGCAGGGTACTGGGAGCGGGGAAGGGTGCTGGGTGCAGACAGGGGGCCCGGGCCCGTCACTCAAGTGTTGGTTGCCCCCTCCCCTGAAGGCGGCCCTGCCTGTAATGCATCATTGCTAAATATGCGAATCGTAAACATTTGAAATTATCACTCTGATAACTGAGCTATAGAGATGGCCCGAACCTCCAATTTTCAGTTCGCGGACCGCGAATGCAAACTTCTGCAAAAGTTTGGTTTGCGCGAACTTCCGCGAACCGCGATAGACTTCAATGGGGAGGCGAACTTTCAAAACTAGAAACATTTATGATGGCCACAAAAGTGATGGAAAAGATGTTTCAAGGGGTCTAACATCTGAGCATTTGAATGTAGGAGTGGGATACACGCCAAAAGTCCCGGGGAAAAATCTGGATTTGACGCAAAGCAGCATTTTAAGAGCAGCAATCACATTGCATCCTAAATTGGAGGCCCAAAGTGCTTTAAAACATCTTGCATGTGTCAATCAGGAAGTGTAATTAGAGTACTGCTTCACACTGACAGACCAAACTCACTGTGTAACGCACCGCAAACAGCTGTTTGTGTAGTGACGGCCATGCTGGACTGGTGCGCACCATGGCGAGAGTGCAGGCGATAGCGGTTTTCAAGCCCATATGGTCACCAGGCTGAGGTAGCTCAATGACAGAACAACAGTGACTGTCCAGCTGATCGAATTTGGTCTGTCCACAATGAAGCAATGACCTTATTATCTTTGGTGTGCCACCCCCCGAGATATAGCCGTCAGTCATTGCTTTATTGTGATACGCAAGCCCCTTCATCGTGGCAAGGTAAAGATCACGAAGGGAAATTGACACATGTACATGCCTTTTGTTTTGTTGTTGCAGCTGCAGTGCAGCCCAAAAGATTAGGCAGGCATGTACACGCACCAGAAAAATTATTATAGCGTCCTGGACCCTGTTGGTGGTGGCGGAGAAGGCAGTCAAGCGGCCTGCAGGCAGAAATACTGTGTGGGGACCGACTTAGTCATGGAGCAGGCAGTCACACGGCGTGCAGGCAGAGATGCTGTGTGCAGGGACTGACTTAGTCTTCGGGTGGGCAGTGGCCCTCCGGGATCCATGCCTCATTCATTTTGATAAAGGTGAGGTACTGAACACTTTTTTGACTGCGATTTCTCTTCTCAGTGACAATGCCTCCAATTGCACTAAAGGTCCTTTCTGACAGGACGCTTGAGGCAGGGCAAGACAGAAGTTGGATGGTAAATTGTGACAGCTCTGGCCACAGGTCAAGCCTGCACACCCAGTAGTCCAAGGGTTCATCGCTGCTCAAAATGTCTACATCCACACTTAAGGCCAGGTAGTCGGCTACCTGCCGGTCCAGGCATTGGTGAAGGGTGGATCTGGAAGAGCTAAGGCGAGGCGTTGGACTAAAGAATGTCTGCATGTCCGATATCACCATGAGATCGCTGGAGCGTCCTGTCCTTGCCTGCGTGGACGTGGGAGAAGGATCACTGGCAGTGGTACCTTTATTACGTTGTGCTGTGACATCACCCTTAAACGCATTGTAAAGCATAGTTTCCAGCTTGTTCTGCAAGTGCTGCATACTTTCTGCCTTCTGGTGATTTGGAAACATCTCCGCCACTTTGTGCCTATACCGAGGGTCTAGTAGCATGGCCACCAAGTAATTGTCATCCCCTTGAGTTTTTTTATATGGGGGTCCCTCAAGAGGCTGGACAGCATGAAAGACGCCATCTGCACAAAGTTGGATGCAGATGTACTATCCATCTCCTCTTGATCTTCCTCAGCTAAGTTCTCCTCCTCCCCCCAGCCACGAACAATACCACGGGAAAGTTGAGTAGCACAAGCCCCCTGCGACACCTGCTGCGGTTGATCTTCCGTCTCATCCTCCTCCTCCAAAACAAGACCTTCCTCATCATCTGACTCCTCTTTCCCACACGACTCTTCCTCCTCCTCCTCCTCCCCCCTCTGTGGTGCCGCAGGTGTTGAGGAATCATCTGCTTCTTCTGAGAATTGATCCCACAACTCTTCCTCTCGATCCTGTTCCTCCACAGCTTGATCCACCACTCTATGCACGGCACGCTCCAGGAAGAAGGCATATGAGATCAAGTCGCTGATGGCGCCTTCACTGTGACTCACCAGGTTTGTCACATCCTCAAACGGCCGCATGATCCTGCAGGCATTTCGCATCAGTGTCCAGTACTTTGGCCAGAACATCCCCATCTCCCCAGACTGTGTCCTTTGACTGTAGTTGTAGAGATACTGTTTGACAGCTTTCTCCTGTTGTAGCAGGCGGTCGAACATCAGGAGGGTCGAATTCCAGCGAGTCGGGCTATCGCAAATCAAGTGTCTCACCGGCAAGTTGTTTCTCCGCTGAATATCGGCAAAGCGTGCCATGGTCATGTAAGACCGCCTGAAATGCCCACACAACTTCCTGGACTGCTTTAGGATGTTCTGTAAGCCTGGGTACTTAGACACAAATCTCTGAATTACGAGATTAAGCACATGTGCCATGCAAGGTACATGTGTCAACTTTCCCAAATTCAAAGCCGAAATGAGATTGATGCCGTTGTCACACACCACGTTGCCGATCTCCAGTTGGGGCGGGGTCAGCCACTGATCCACCTGTTTGTTAGCCAGGAGAGCTGCTATAGTGTGACTCTCTGCTTTGAGGCAAGACATGTCTAATATGGCGTGGCACCGTCATACCTGGCATGCAGCATAGGCCCTGTAGAGCTGGGGCTGTGTAGCTGGAGAGGAGATCGCAGCACTAGTAGAGTTGAACTGCCACTTAGCCAAGGAGGAGGAGGATGACGACAGCGAAGAGGATGTAGCAGGAGGAGAGGAGGTGGCAGAAGACCTGACTGCAAGCCGTGGAGGTGTCACAAGTTGGTCCGCTGCACAGCCACGTACTCCCTGCTTGTCAGTGGTCACCAGGTTGACTCAATGGGCTGTGTAAGTAATGTAGTGGCCCTGACCGTGCTTGTCAGACCAGGCATCGGTGGTCAGGTGGACCCTTGACCCAACGCTGTGTGCCAGAGATGACACCACTTGCCTCTCAACTTCATGGTACAGTTTGGGTATCACCTTTTTAGAGAAATAATTGCAGCCTGGTATCTTCCACTGCGGTGTTCCAATGGCCACAAATTTACGGAAGGCCTCAGAGTCCACCAACTGTTATGGTAACAGCTGGCGAGCTAACAGTTCCACCAAGCCAGCTGTCAGACGCCGGGCAAGGGGGTGACTGGAAGAAATTGGCTTCTTCTGCTCAAATATTTTCTTCACAGACTCCAGGCTGCTGTGGGCAGAGGAGCAGGAACCGCTCAAGGTCAGAGGTGGAGTGGAGAAGGGTGGCTGTGAAGGTGCAAGGGAGAAAGCGGCTGAAGATGCTGCACCTGAAGGAGGAAAAGGAGAAGGAGGGTGGCTTATTTTGTGTGTGCTGCTTTTGCTCAGGTGGTCTTGCCATTGCAGTTTGTGCCTTTTCTGCATGTGCCTTCGTAAGGCAGTTGTCCCTACGTGGGTGTTGGCATTTCCAAGGCTCAATTTTTGGAGGCAGAGAGAACAGATTGCATTGCTCTGATCTGAGGCAGACACATTAAAAAATGTCCAAACCGCTGAGCCCCCCTGGGGGGATGGCACTATGGTGGAATCAGCAGCTGACGTTGAAGGGCATGTCTGTCCATAGGTGGCGATACATGGTGCCGGGCATTGCCACCAGCTATTTCTGATGATGAGCTCCCC
Organism: Hyperolius riggenbachi; assembly: GCF_040937935.1. Lineage (NCBI taxonomy): Eukaryota > Metazoa > Chordata > Amphibia > Anura > Hyperoliidae > Hyperolius > Hyperolius riggenbachi. Next base: position 213,576,403 of record NC_090650.1, read on the forward strand.
CTGCTTCTTTCAGGAACTCGTCTCCTCCTACTCCTCTCTGACTCCCCCTCTAAACTGTCCCCTTGCTCATCTTGTCTCTTAGTATCCCACGGGACATCCGTATCATCATCATCATTATAATCATCCTGCCCAGCTACACTTGCCTCAGACACCTCCAAAACTGCACCAACAGCAGGTACTACATCATCCTCCTCCTTACACGTTACATCCATAGTGTCGCCTAACTCAGACATATGAGGTGGTGTAACTTGCTTAGTGCCTTCATCTTGTTGTAATAATAATGGCTGTGCATCAGTGTTTTCCCCACCAAATAACTCCTGCGAAGTGTCAAATGCAGCGGATGTGGTGCTTGTAGTAGCGCTGGTGGCTGCGGAAGATGAGGTGTTCCATGTTAAATAGTCAACCACGTCCTGACAATCTTGGGAGTTGATGGGACGTGCCTTTTTCTGAGCACTGTACTTTGGTCCAGGGCCGCACAAAATCACATCAGCCCGACCTTGCACGGACCTGCCGGGTGGCCTCCCTCTGGGTCTGCCTCTACCTCTGCTTCTACCTGTTCTGTCCGTTTTGTCCATATCAGGGGGATGAAGTGAAAGGTATGCACTGACTTGACTAATACAATGTGCAGTCACACAGGTGCAGTTAACAGGTATACACGGAGTGGTATATCACACTGCGTGCACTCACGTAGGTAGGTGGGTGCACTGAACACAACAGGTAGGTATATACAGTGATGGGTATTACAAATGTGCACCTGTCACACACACGTACCGTGAACAGGTGCAGTGACTGGTGGTAGTAAATATCACACTGCGTGCGCTCACGTAGGTAGGTGGGTGCACTGAACAACAGGTAGGTATATGCAGTGATGGGTATTACAATGTGCACCTGTCACACACAAACAGGTACTGGACAGGCACAGTGACACTGCGTGTGCTCACGTAGGTAGGTGGGTGCACTGTGAACAACAGATAGGTTTATGCAGTGATGGGTATTACAATGTGCACCTTTCACACACACAGGTAGTCACTGAATGTGCTGGGCCTGGCAGTAGCACACACAGTAGGAATTACCAAGGCTGTCTATGCAACACAAGTGTCAGTGGGACACACACAAAAAAAAATCAGAAGAACAATATTAGCTCTCAAAAGAGCTGTTGAGGGTGCTTTTTAGCAATAAGAATCAGCAAGGAGCAAGCTAAGAAGCCTACAAGAGCCTAACTAAGCTTTCCCTATAGGTCTCTGCACAGCAGCTCTCCCTTCTCTAATTACTGCAGGCACACGAGTGAGTGAAAAACCTGACACTGCCTGCCTTTTATAAGGGGGGTGGGGCTCCAGGAGGATGGGTTTTTAATCATGGATACTTTTTTCATTTGAAACTTTAAAATTGATTTTCTCAAAAACTAAAAGTTCTTTTTGAATTTTTTTTTAAGTTGTAGCCACTGACCACTTTTATAATCCTTGCAATTTTGCTGAATGTAGCATGTATGGGGACTTTGCTATTAATGCGTGATCACGGATTCTACATGTAATCCGAGTCATATTTGGAGCTCCGATTCTAATCTGGATCACGATCACGCCTATCCGGATTTCGATTCTGCGGTGCCCGGATTTACTCAAACTCTTGATTGGGGGTATCCGAGCATCACTGTATATGACTATTTTCTTTATTTCTTTAAAACATACATATTTAAACTAGTAAAAGATAAATTTCATCTGCCATGTGGCTGCCAATATGGCAATGTTGTCAAGATCCTGTTTTTATATGTCCCTATGTGTCTTAATGTTGACAATTCTGTATCATTTTGTATCATATGCAAGGATGGCTACTAGAGATGGCCCAACAAACAGTTCGCCGGTGAACAGTTCCCAGCGAACTTCCGTGGTTCGCGTTCGCGGAGAACAGGGAACTTTTCCGGAAGTTTGGTTCGCCCCCATAGAGCATCATTAGGGTCAACTTTGACCCTCTACATCACAGTCAGCAGGCACATTGTAGCCAATCAGGCTACACTCCCTCCTGGAGCCACTACCCCCTTTATAAACGGCAGACTGAGTCAGGGATTTCACTCACTCGTGTGCCTGCATTAATTAGAGAAGGGAAAGCTGCAGCAGACTCTCTCATAGAGAAAGCTTAGTTAGGCTCCTTGCTGTTTCTTATTGCTAAAAAAGCACCCCACAACCGCTCTTTTGAAAGCTAGTCTTGTTCTTGTGATCAATTTTTGTTTTTGTTTTTTTGCATTTGTCCCACTGACACCTGTGTTGCATAGACAGCCTTGATAATTCATACTGTGTGTGCCACTGCCAGGCTCAGCACATTCAGTGACTACCTGTGTGTGTGACAGGTGCACATTGTAATACCCATTACTGCATATACCTACCTGCTGTTCACTTCAGTGCACCCACCTACCTACGTTGAGCTGAGCGCACGCAGTGTGATACACCACGTGCATACCTGTTAACTGCACCTGTGTGACTGCACATTGTATAAGTCAAGTCAGTGCATACCTTTCACTTCATCCCCCCCAATATGGACAAAACAAAAGGCAGAGGCAGGCCACCTGGCAGGTCTGTTCGAGGTCGCGTTGTCATGATTTTGAGTGTCCCTCGACCAAAGTACAGTGTTCAGAAGAAGGCACGTGCCATGAACCCCCAATATTGTCAGGACGTACTTGACTATTTAACACAGAACACCTCATCTTTCTTAGCTTCCGCACAGAAGCGTGACATATCTTCCTCCTCCTGCTCTGAATCTGGCACCCCACTTAACACTTAATCGGCTGCCACCACCAAAGTGCCATCACCCCAGGGCTCAGTGGTGTGGAAATTTTTTTTGTGTGTCTGCCTCAGATGAGAGCAATGCCATCTGTACTCTCTGCCACCGAAAATTGAGCCGTGGAAAGACCAAGACCCACGTAGGGACAACTACCGTACGAAGGCACATGATTACAAAGCACAAACTGCAATGGGGTGACCACCTGAGGAAAAGCAGCACACAAAAGCAAAGCCACACACCGCAGTGGAAGATGCCAGGCCACAATTTTTTTCTCAAAAAAGACAATACCTAAACTGTACCGTGTTGTTGAAAGGCAAGTGGTGACATCTCTGGCACACAGCGTTGGGTCAAGGGTCCATCTGACCACGGATGCATGATCTACAAAGCACGCTCAGGCCTGCCCGAAGACTAAGTCAGTCCCATCACACAGCATCTCTGCCTGCACGCCATGTGACTGCCTGCCCCAAGACTAAGTCGGTCCCCACACAGCATCTCTGCCTGCAAGCCACTTGACTGCCTTTTCCACAACCACCAACAGGGTCCACCAGGACTCCAGCGGCCACTGTAATAATTTTTCTGGTGCGTGTACATGCCTGCCTAATTTTTCTGCCTGCACTGCGGCTGCAACAACAAAACAAAAGGCATGCACATGTGTCAATTCCCCTTTGTGATCATTACCTTTCCGCGGTGAAGGGGCTTGAGTATCACAATGAAGCAATGACCGCCGGCTATATGAGTGTCTCGGGGGGTGGCACACCAAAGATAATAAGGTTGTTGCTTCATTGTGGACAGACCAAATTTGATCAGATGGACAATCACTGTTGTTCTGTCATTGAGCTACCTCAGCCTGGCGACCATATGGGCTTGAAAACCGCTATCGCCATGATGCGCACCAGTCCAGCACAGTCGTCAAAACACAAACAGCTGTTTGCAGTGCGTTACACAGTGAGTTTGGTGTGTCAGTGTGAAGCATTACTCAAATTACACTCTCTGATTGATGTATACACATGCAAGATGTTTTAAAGCACTTTAGGCCTACAATTTAGCATGTAATGTAATTTCTGCCCTTAAAACGCTGCTTTGCGTCAAATCCAGATTTTTTACCGGGACTTTTTGCGTCTATCCCACTCATCCATGTCCCCTCCAGGTTTTAGACCCCTTGAAACATCTTTTCCATCACTTTTGTGGCCATCATAAATGTTTCTAGTTTTGAAAGTTCGCCTCCCCATTGAAGTCTATTGCAGTTCGCGGAAGTTTGCGCAAACCAAACTTTTGCAGAAGTACGCATTCTATTGCGGTTCGCAAATATTTGCGAATGTTTGCGGAGGTTCGCGAACCTAAAATCGGATGTTCGGGCCATCTCTAATGGCTACATTACTCTGTATACTCTGTTATAGTTTACTAAATAATTCATAAATAACTGAAAAGAATTGGATGTAGTACTGACCCTTGCAAGATCACACTGCTAACAGTTTCCCATTTTAAGTATGTTTCATTTACCAGCACTCTTTGCCTTCTGTCCCTTAATCAATTCTCTATTCACACGCATTTTCTTATAGCCCCTGTATCCTAAGTTTCTGCACCAGGAAATTGCGGGGAACGGTATCAAAAGCCTTTGCCAAATCAAATTATATTACATTTATTGTTGTTTTCCAAAAATATAATTTCATTCACCACATAAAAGTTGGGCATGTTTGTGAGACAAAATCTGTCCATGCTGTCAAGGTGAATAATATTTAATTTGTGGTACATAAATTTGTATAGCATCCCTTAGGATACCTTCTAGCAATTTACACACAACTGATGTTAAATCAGTTGGAGACCACAGGTTTATACCCCCCCCCCCCCCTTCCCCTAGTGACCAGGCGATTTTTCACAATTCAGCACACTGCAGCTTTAACAGTACATTGCTCGGTTACACAACGTACCACACAAATTAATCTTACCTCCTTTTCTTGTCACTAGGAGGGCTTTCTTTTGGTGGCCTCTGATCGCTGCTGCGATCGTTAGTGGTTTTTTGTTGTTGTTTTTTTTTTAAGTGTTTTTTTTTAAAATCAGAGTCCCACTCCCTCCCCCTTCCCCCTTAAATTTGCCCTGGACAATGATCCATCCACTTCCTCTACTCTCATAGGTATCAGCCGTTGAGAGGGCTTACATTGTGAGCTTCTCTGAGGGACAACTGTAGTGTTTCCCTGATCGCAGCGCTGTACAGATGTAAACAAAGGATGGGGGGGGGGGGGGGGGTATTTTTTAGGGGTGTTATTTGCCTGCCAGCCAGCTCTGCATCTCTGCAGGAAGCGATTATGCATGCGTTCGCGCCTCCAGGACCTGACACCGATCAGCGTTAGGTGGTTGGGAGGGGGTTAAGCTTGCAGGTCTACAGTTTCCTAATTCTGACTTTCATTCTTGAATAAAAAGAAAAGATCAGCTATACGTCCGTCATAGGGAACTGACCAATAGAGATGGCCCGAACCTCCGATTTTAGGTTCGGGAACCTACCGCGAAAATTTGGTTCGCGTGAACTTTTGCAAACCGCAATAGCCTTCAATGGGGAGGCGAACTTTGAAAACAAGAAAAATGTATGCTGGCCACAAAAGTGATGGAAAAGATGTTTCAAGGGGTCTAACACCTGGAGGGGGGCATGGCGGAGTGGGATACACGCAAAAAGTCCCAGGGAAAAATCTTGATTGGACGCAGCGTTTTAAGGGCAGATATCACATTGAATGCTAAATTGCAGGCCTAAAGTGCTTTAAAACATCTTGCGTGTGTATACATGGATCAGGGAGTGTAATTAGAGTACTTCTTGACACTGACACACCAAATTCACTGTGTAACAGCTGTTTGCGTAGTGACGGCTGTGCTGGACTGGTGCGCGCCATGGCGAGCCTGCTCGTCCTCACTCAGTGATGTCAGGTAATGTCTGACTGCCTTATCAACTTCTGATGGTTCTTTCTCTACCATTGTTAAAGCTCACATCTATTTTTTTAAATACTTGTTCTGCTTGCTGTTCAGTACCTGCATCGAGAATCCTTTATGGAGGGCAAGTCTGCCACGGGTAATGGCCGGGGAATCCTGGTTCGATTCCAGTCCGGAGTGGGAGCCTAAGAAACCTACCACCACCACACATCCATGGAAGGCAGCAGGCATGCTGTGGGCAAAGGAGCAGGAACGGCTACCACCACACATCCAAGGAAGGCAGCAGGCATGGCATGCACGTCCCAAGGTAGTGACCAAAAATAACAATACAGGAGGACTTTTGAGGCCCTGCTGTATATGTGAGATGAATCAACTTTAAATCTTTTAACGCAAATCTGTTATGGAGGGCAAGTCTGCCCTTGTGAGTGACCACGGGTAATGGCCGGGGAATCCTGGTCAGATTCCGGTCCAGAGTGGGAGCCTAAGAAATGGCTACCACCACCACACATCCAAGGAAGGGAGCAGGCACGCTGTGGGCAAAAGAGCAGGAACGGCTACCACACACATCCAAGGAAGGCAGCAGGCATGGCATGCACGTCCCGAGGTAGTGACCAAAAATAACAATACAGGAGGACTTTTGAGGCTCTGCTGTATATGTGAGATGAATCAACTTTAAATCCTTTAACGAGAATCTGTTATGGAGGGCAAGTCTGCGATCCATTCAAGTGAAAGGTATGCACTGACTTCCAGGTATAATTCAATGTGCAGTCAAAGATGCAGTGAAAGGTATGCAGTGACTGCAAACAGCTGTTTGTGTAGTGATGGCCGTGCTGGACTGGTGCGCACCATGACGAGAGTGCAGGTGATGGCGGCTTTCCAGCCCATATGGTCACCGGGCTGAGGTAGCTGAATGACAGAACAGTGACTGTCTAGCTCATCGAATTTGGTCTGTCCACAATGAAGCAACATCCTTATTATCTTTGGTGTGCCACCCCCCGAGACACTCATATAGCGGCAGTCATTGCTTCATTGTGATACGCAAGCCCCTTCACCGCAGCGAGGTAATGATCACGAAGGGGAATGGGCACATGTACATGCCTTTTGTTTTGTTGTTGCAGCCGCAGTGCAGTCAGAAAAATTAGGCAGGCATGTAAACGCACGCAATTATTATAGCGGGCGCGGCCTTAAAAATTCAGGAATCCGTCTGGAGTCCTCAACCCTGTTGGTGGTGGTGGAGAAGGCAGTTAAGCGGCCTGCGGGCAGAGGTGCTGTGTGGGGAGCGACTTAGTCTTGGGGCAGGCAGTCACACGGCGTGCAGGAAGAGATGCTGTGTGTGGGGACTGACTTAGTCTTCGGGCGGGCAGTAGCCCTCCGGGATCCATGCCTCATTCATTTTGATAAAGGTGAGGTCCTGAACACTTTTGTGACTTCTCTTCTCAGTAACAATGCCTCCAGCTGCGCTGAAGGTCCTTTCTGACAGGACGCTTGAAGCAGGTCAAGACAGAAGTTGGATGGCAAATTGGGACAGCTCTGGCCACAGGTCAAGCCTGCGCACCCAGTAGTCCAAGGGTTCATCGCTGCTCACAGTGTTTACATCCACACTTAAGGCCAGGTAGTCGGGTACCTGCCAGTCCAGGCATTGGTGGAGGGTGGATCCGGAAGCGCTAAGTCGAGGCATTGGACTAAAGAATGTCCGCATGTCCGACATCACCATGATATCGCTGGAGCGTCCTGTCCTTGCCTGCGTGGACATGGGAGGAGGATTACTGGCAGTGATACCTTTATTGTGTTGTGCTGTGACATCAACCTTAAACGCATTGTAAAGCATAGTTGCCAGCTTGTTCTGCATTTGCTGCATCCTTTCTGCCTTCTGGTGAGATGGTAACATGTTCTCCACTTTGTGCCTATACCGAAGGTCTAGTAGCGTGGCCACCCAGTACAGCTCATTCCCCTTGAGTTTTTTTATACGGGGGTCCCTCAACAGGCTGGGCAGCATGAAAGATGCCATCTGCATAAAGTTGGATCCAGATAGACTATCCATCTCCTCTTGCTCTTCCTCAGTGATGTCAGGTAAGTCCTCCTCCTCCCACAAGTCACGAACAATACCATGGGAACGTTGAGCAGCACAAGCCCCCTGCGACGCCTGCTGCGGTTGTTCTTCTGCCTAAGCCTCCTCCAAAGAAACACCTTCCTCATCATCCGAGTCTGACTCGTCTTCCCCACACGACTCTTCCTCCTCCTCCCCCCTCTGTGCTGCCACAGGTGTTAAGGAAACACCTGATTCTGATGAAAATTGCTCCCACAACTGTTCCTGATATAACCGATCCTCTTCACTCTCCTCGACAGCTTGATCCACCACTCTATGCACGGCACGCTCCAGGAAGTAAGCGTACAGAATCAAGTCGCTGATGGTGCCTTCACTGCGACTCACCAGGTTGGTCACCTCCTCAAACGGCCACATGAGCCTGCATGCACTTTGCATCAGTGTCCAGTTGTTGGGCCACAACATCCCCATCTCCCCAGATTGTGTCCTTCTACTGTAATTGTACAGGTACTGGGTGATGGCTTTTTCCTGTTCTAGCAGGCGAGAGAACATGACCAGGGTCGAATTCCAGCGTGTCAGGCTATCACATATCAAGCGTCTCATCGGCAAGTTGTTTCTCCTCTGAATGTCTGCAAAGCATGACATGGCCGTGTAAGACCGCCTGAAATGCCCACACAACTTCCTGGCCTGCTTCAGGACGTCCTTTAAGCCTGGGAACTTTGACACAAATCTTTGAATGACTAGATTCAGCACATGTGCCATGCAGGGTACATGTGTCAGCTTTCCCAAATTCAAGTCGAAAAGGAGATTGCTGCCATTGTCACACACCACATTGCCGATCTCCAGTTGGTGCGGGGTCAGCCACTGATCCACCTGTCAGGAAAGCTGGTCCAGTGTGACTCTCTGCTTTGAGGCAAGACCGTCATACCTGGCATGCAGCATAGGCCCTGAGGAGCTGGGTCTGTGTAGCTGTAGAGGAGATCGCAGCACCAGTAGAGTTGTAACTGCCACTTAGCCAAGGAGGAAGGAGGAGGATGACAGTGAAGAGGATGAAGCAGGAGGAGAGGAGGTGGCAGGAGGCCTGCCTGCAAGCCGTTAAGGTGTCACAAGTTGGTCCGCTGCACAGCCATGTACTCCCTGCTTACCATCGGTCACCAGGTTGACCCAATGGGCTGTGTAAGTAATGTAGTGGCCCTGACCGTGCTTGGCAGACCAGGCATTCGTGGTCAGGTGGACCCTAGCCCCAACGCTGTGTGCCAGAGATGACACCACTTGCCTCTCAACTTCACGGTACAGTTTGGGTATTGCCTTTTTAGAGAAATAATTGCGGCCTGGCATCTTCCACTGCGGTGTTCCAATGGCCACAAATTTACGGAAGGCCTAAGAGTTCACCAGCTGGTATGGTAACAGCTGGCAAGCTAAAAGTTCCATCACGCCAGCTGTCAGACTCCAGGCAAGGGAGTGACTGGCAGAAATTGGCTTCTTCCGCTCAAAGATTTCCTTCACGGACACCTGGCTGCTATGGGCAGAGGAGCAGGAACCACTCAAGGTCAGAGGCGGAATGGAGGAGGGTGGCTGTGTAGGTGCAAGGGAGAAAGCGGCTAAGATGCTGCACCTGAAGGAGGAAAAGGAGAAGGAGGGTGGCTTTTCTGTTGTGTGCTGCTTTTGCTCAGGTGCTCTTCCCATCACAGTTTGTGCCTTTTCTGCATGTGCCTTCGTAAGGCACTTTCCCTACGTGAGTGTTGGCCTTTCCACGGCTCAATTTTTGGAGGCAGAGAGAACAGATGGCATTGCTCTGATCTACGGCAGACACATTAAAAAATTTCCAAACCGCTGAGCCCCCCTGAGGGGATTGCACTATGGTGGCATCAGTAGCTGACGTTGAAGGGCATGTTGGCTGGCTGTACATAGGTGGCGATACATGCAACCGGACACTGTTAGCAGCTATTTCTGACGACAAGCTCCCCCTGCTTCTTAAAGCAAATCGTCTCCTCCTACTTTTCTCTGACTCCCCCCTCTGAACTGTTCCCCTGTTCATCTCCTCTATTGGGAACATTCGTGTGATCCGTATCATCAACATCATCATAATCATCCTGGCCAACTTCTCTTGCCTCAGACACCTCCAAAACTGCACCAAAAGCAGGTACTTTATCATCTTCACGCATTACGTTCATAGCGTTGCCGCCTAACTCAGACATATGAGGTGGTGTAACTTGCTTAGTGCCTTCATCTGGTTGTAACAATAATGGCTGTGAATCAGTTAATTCCCCACCAATTAACTCCTGTGAAGTGTCAAATGCAATGGATGTGGTGCTTGTAGTAGCGCTGGTGGCTGCGGAAGATGAGGTGTCCTGTGTTAAATAGTCAACCACGTCCTGACAATCTTGGGAGTTGATGGGACGTGCCTTCTTCTGAGAACTGTGCTTTGGCTCAGGGCCGCACGAAATCACATCAACACGACATCGCACAGACCTGCCGGGTGGCCTTCCTCTGGGTCTGCCTCTACCTCTTCCTCTACCTATTTTGTCCATTTTGTCCATATCAGGGAAGTGAAAGGTATGCACTGACTTGACTTATACAATGTGCAGTCACACAGGTGCAGTGAACAGGTATGCACAGAGTGGTATATCACACTGTGTGCACTCACGTGGGTGCACTGAACTCACTCACTCACGTGGGTGCACTCACTCACTCAGGTGGGGGCACTGAACACAACAGGTAGGTATATGCAATAATGGATATTACAATGTGCACCTGTCACACACAGACAGGTAGCGAACAGGCAGAGTGACACTGCGTGCTCTCAACTCACGTAGGTAGGTGGGTGCACTGAACACAACAGGTAGGTATATGCAGTGATGGGTATTACAATGTGCCCCTGTCACACACAGACAGGTAGCGGACAGGCATTGTGACACTGCATATGCTTAACTCGCGTAGGTAGGTGGGTGCACTGTGAAGAACAGGTAGGTAGGTATATGCAATAATGGATATTACAATGTGCACCTGTCACACACAGACAGGTAGCGGACAGGCACAGTGACACCACGTGCACTCATGTAGGTAGGTGGGTACACTGTGAACAACAGGTAGGTAGGTATATGCAGTGATGGGTATTACAATGTGCACCTGTCACACACAGGCAGGTAGCGGACAGGCACAGTGACACTGCGTGCACTCATGTAGGTAGGTGGGTACACTGTGAACAACAGGTAGGTAGGTATATGCAGTGATGGGTATTACAATGTGCACCTGTCACACACAGACAGGTAGCGGACAGGCACAGTGACACCGCATGCACTCATGTAGGTAGGTGGGTACACTGTGAACAACAGGTAGGTAGGTATATGCAGTATTGGGTATTACAATGTGCACCAATCACACACAGACAGGTAGCAGACAGGCAGAGTGACACTGCGTGTGCTCAACTCATGTAGGTAGGTGGGTGCACTGTTAACAAAAGGTAGGTAGGTATATGCAGTACTGGGTATTACAACGTGCAGCTGCCTGTCACACACACAGGTAGTCACTGAATGTGCTGGGCCTGGCAGTGGCCCACACACAGTAGGAATTTCCAAGGCTGTCTATGCAACACAAGTGTCAGTGGGACACACACACACACAAAAAAAATAGATCACAAGAACAAGATTAGCTCTCAAAAGAGCTGTTGTGGGGTGCTATTTTAGCAATAAGAATCAGCAAGGAGCAAGCTAACAAGCCTACAAGAGCCTAACTAATCTTTCCCTATGGGAGTCTGCAGCAGCAGCAGCTGTCCCTTCTCTATTTACTGCAGGCACACGAGTGAGTATAATTGCCAGCGAAGCCTGCCTTTTATAAGGGGGGAGTGGCTCCAGGAGGGAGAGTAGCCTGATTGGCTACAATGTGCCTGCTAAATGTGATGTAGAGGGTAAAAGTTGACCCTAATGGTGCATTATGGGGACGAACCGAACTTCCGGAAAAGTTTGCGGTTCTCCGTGAACGCGAACCACCGGAAGTTCGCCGGGAACCGTTCACCGGCGAACCGTTTGGGCCATCTATGTGACTATGTTGATCTTATTTAAATGTGCCTTCACACCTTCTTGTATTAGGCAATTCATGCTGAGAGAAGGTGGGAACAATCCAGAGCTGTATTATGAGCTAAAGACATCATAGATGGAAAAGAAAGACGGTAAAGAAAGCAGGCATTTAACATTTTCGCATTAGCTTCATCCTCCACAATCAAGTTTCTCGCCTGATCTTGTAAAATTCCTTTTTTTTTTTGGCCTGCAGCAATAAACTAATGACCTTGTTGTACTGAACTAGCTGGGTATGGTCTGTGAACTCCACTGGTGTTTCTAACCACCTTTCATATCTGCATGTGCCCCATAAAGATGGTTGGGGCAATAGCATAATGGAGACATACTGTATGTAAGTTGCTGACTCCCTCAATAATGAGGAGATAAACATAAATCCAACCCACCCTAAGGCAATGAGTACATGGGTACATTTGTACCCCTTACACATTCCCACAAAGAGTTAAAAGTAAAAAAACAAAAGAAATGTACATCACAGGTAAAAAATCAAATACCAAGATGCATTAAAGGCGTGCATGAAAAAAGAATGCCAGGAAAAAAGGGCCCATCTGGATAACGAAATGGCACCGGTGGATAACAAAATCTCACTAATGGCAAACATTGTTAATGAAATTGGTTAACGATAAATACAGTTTTAAAACAGATGGGAGTTCATAACAAACTATATTAACATTAAAATTTGTAACGTAATTCAACAATACAGCTAAACCCAGCCCTACCCTCACACAGAGCCCTCCCCTGGTGGTGCCTAAAACTAACCACTCCCCTGGTGGTGCCTAGCCCCCCCCCCACCACCCCCCGGTAGTGCCTAACCCTAACCAACCTAACCTCCCAGTGGTGCCTAACCCTAACCACCCCTTGGTGGTGCCTAACCCTAACCCCCCGTGTTGCCTAACCCTAACTGCCCCCTGGATGGTGCCTAACCCTAACCCCCCCCCCCCCGGTGGTGCCTAACCCTAACCACCCCCCCCCCCCCCCGGCGGTGCCTAACCCTTACCACTCTCCCAGCTGAAACACCCTTTTACACATAGAAATGATAATATCTTTGATGTAAAATCTGTAAACACAAATGAAATATGACAAAAACTATAACGTTGCAAGCTTTTAAAATGATAACATACTACAAAAACTTTATGTTCTAATGTTGTTATCGATATTTTTCGGGCACCCATTTTTCTGCTTTTTTAGCCATATAGACAATAATTGCATTAGAGTCTATGACGGTGCCCTTTTCATCCACTGGCTGCCAGCGCCCTTTTTTCCTGCTTTCGCATTAAAGGTCCTATTTAAGACAATCTATATACACTCTTGGAGGTGCCCTAAATATCTGATTATGAAGTAATATCTTGACATATGTAAATCTTACCTCCTTAAAGTACATCCAAGGTGAAAATTAACTGATGAGAAAACAACTGTATCTATCCTTCTTCTCCTAAAAAAAATGACCCTTTATAGATATCCCACAGTTTTATTTTATATTTAAATCTAGTTCTTAAGATTTTACTGTCATTGTTTCTACTCAATGACACCTTCATTGAAGTAAGCCAGAGCTTAAATCTAAGAATTATTGGCCCTTTTTTATCTCTTTACTGTTTTCAGAAGCCATTTACTGACTGAAAAAGTGTTTTATGACTGTAATTAATTATCAGTAAGGGTTATGCTATAGTCTGACCCAGTCCGACCTGGTCCTAACCTGGACAGAAACTGTCACTTGCATGCCTGATTTTTAACTCTTTCAGGCAGAGAAAAAAAAGGAACACAACCTAGTTATTTGTGTGCTTGGCACTGTACATATGTATGTCTATCTCATCATGTCACATGTCACCTCGGTTGTCCTTTAACCTACCTGGCGGTAACCCCGAACGTAGTTCGGGGTAAGCCGCGCTGGAGGTTTTCTCAGGCCCTGCTGGGCCGATTCACGTAATTTTTTTTTGCTGAACGCAGCTAGCACTTTGCTAGGTGCATCAGCATACCAATCGCCGCCGCCCGGTGCTCGATCGCCGCTATCCGTCGCGCCGTGCCGGCCCCCCCCTCCAGACCCCGTGCACTGCCTGGCCAATCAGTGCCAGGCAGCGCTGAGGGGTGGGCCGGGACTCCCAATGATGTCACGACGTCGCTGACGTCGGTGACGTCATCCCGCCCTGTCGCCATGGCGACGGGGGAAGCCCTCTAGGAAATCCCGTTCTTTGAACGGCATTTCCTGATCGGAGATCGCCGAAGGCGATCGAAGAGGGTGGGGGGATGCCGCTGAGCAGCGGCTATCATGTAGCGAGCCCTGGGCTCGCTACATGATTTAAAAAAAAAAAAAACTGCTGCGCTGCCTCCTGGCGGAATTTTTTATACCGCCAGGAGTGTTAAGGACAAACCACAAAGGTAAGTATACTTTTTATTCATGCACAATAGACATGCGTTTCACAGGGGCTGGCCCGCTTCCTCGGGTCAATACAAAAGTGCCTTTAGAGCAGTAAACGATGGACATGAGCACCTCTCTAATTAGATTACCTGAGGAAGCAGGCCAGCACCCGCAAAACACGTTGTCTATTGTGCATGAATAAGAAAGTATACTTACCTTTGTGGTTTGTCCTTAAAGTGGATCTGAGATAAACTTTTACTCATTGCATAATTGTGTTCCCATATAGTTTATAGGGCATTCCTCAAGCCAAACTACTTTTTTTGTTTTGTTTTAATACTCTAATTCCCTATAAACAAAACAAGCCTCTCCCACAGCTTCTTCAGAGAGCCTTGGCACTCTCAGCCTTAGTAGCAAGGGCTTATGGGAGCTCAGTCTGGGCAGGAGGAGGAGGAGGTTACTAGCCAGAGATTTCAGAGGCAGAGGGGAAGAGGGAGTAAGAGAGGGGAGTGAAGTTTTCACAGGCTGAGGGCTGGAGATACAGATCAGTTTGCCTGTGTGTAATGTGACAAACAGAACATGGCTGCCCTCATTGTATCACAGAAATAAATAATCATATTGTTAAAGCTGTTTGCAGTTAGATTTGCTGAGTAAACTATCTAAACTTTAGATAAGATATATAGACAAGTTACTTGTTATAATTCGTTTTTCATCTCGGATTTGCTTTAAGGAGGCAAGATTTACAATATATTCCTAGATATTACTTGATGGTCAGATATTTAAGTCGCCTCCAACAGTGTATATAGATTAGCTTTACCCTTCAGGCTCTTATATTATGAACACTGTGTTCCCAAGAGCCAGCCAAGAGGACCTGAAATACCGAGCGGGGACAGTTATCTTCCCGCAAGCTTGAATTGTGGTTGCAGTACAGTCTGGTTAGACCACCAACACATCCACTTGTGTCTGTTTGCTGTGGGATGAAATAAAGTGGTGGAAGCCTATTTGCAACTTACCTTGTGCCCGGATCTACTTTTTCTTTACTTGTTGGACTATAGCTTTATCTGGAGGCAAGGGAAGCCATCTAACCCCCAGAAGGTAGCCGGGTGCAACTTGTGCCGATCTTGCCAATCCTTTCATACACACTGTCCTGTCATGACTGTCTATTAGTAACAGATTACATTTGTGATAGTGAGGCCCGGGAGCTTAAAGAGAAACTGTGACCAAGGATTGAGCTTCATCCCAATTAGTAGGTTCCCATGAGAATTCTTTACCGTTTCTCAAATAGATCATCAGGGACATCTGTATGGCTGATATTGTGGTGCATTGTGGGAAATAACGTCTGTTTCCAGCTGTCAAGCAACCAGTATCTCCCTCTGTGGATATGTATAAACGTAAAGGAATACTATCGATACCCAAGTGTTCTAAAATGACAGTGTGCAAGTAGCTAAGTAGCTGTGTAAACATTTTCCTACTTTTCATGTTAAATATCAGAGGCAAAAGCTGTAATTTATTGAAGGTAGGATTTAGCTATATTGGGACAAATCAATTGCAGAAGGGGTGTCTGCTTCAATGCACAGCCAGCGTTGCATACCAGACTACAGAAAGCAAATATCAAACATATCAAACTCTGAAAGCAAAAACAGTATGAAATGCTGTGAGAATTAGTTACATTTCCTCTGCTCTCTTCAGACAAGTCAGTCAGAAACACAGGACACAGGAGCTGCAGCTGTTTGGAGCACTCTTCTCTGTCACACACAGAGCAACACATAGAGTTAACTGATCAAGTGTGAGGGGAATTTCCCCTCTCCTCATGGCTCAGTCAGTCGTCAGTTTTGGCGTCAGTAAACTTTGAATGTATTTTGATAACAGTAAACAAAGAAGTTGCTACTAAAATGTATACACCAGTACTTGGCAGCACTTCCCAAAATACTCCTGTGTCAATTGAAAATAATATGTGAATCGATAGTATTCCTTTAAGACAGCTCCAACTTTGGACACGTTTAAATCAAAGCTGAAAAGCCACCTGTTTAGGGCCTGAGCCCACTAACGCAGTTGTGCACAGTTGTGTCTGCTTCTGTCCGCTTTTCAGCATCTGTAATGTTGATGTGTTGCTGAAAAGCGGACACAACTGCGCACAACTGCGCAACTAATTTCTTGATCTCTTCTATTTTTTAACTACTCACTTTGCAACGTATTGATTTATTTTTTTCCCCTCGTCGCTAAAGTTCCTCTTTAAGTAACGGTATAATATATATATATATATATATATATATATATATATATATATATATATATATATATGTATATATATATATATATATATATATATATATATATATATTGTCTTTATTTTTTTTTCCTTCCCATTGCTGTGTATCCTTTAAAATAAAACAGAGGTAGAATTAAATGGTAGATCTGACTTGTATGCAATCTTTTCAGAATTCTAAATTAGAATTTGTCCTTGGTTATCAAAATGACCATCACACCCTGTTGTGCAAATATATTATGCCTTTAATTCAGTTTCTCTAAGGAAAAAAAATGCAGACACAATCCCCTTGTGTATAGGCCAACACTTAAGCCTCATACACAGGTAACAGTCAATCCATTAACCTTTACTTTTTTCTTAACCTGTGTGTCGTACGCATCAGAATCGTCCTTCTTTTTAATACCTTTTCCTTAATAGTAGCTCACCCAGAACTGAAAAGGGCAGAGCGACTCCTCATGACATTGACTGTGCTGCAACAATAATAAGGTTTCCTTTTTTCTTCCCTTCACCCCCCTTCCCTACCTCCTCCTTCACCCTCCACATCACAACAGTGTCAGCAACCATTTTTTGGAAGGTAATCTAAAAAGAGCTGTAGAGGCAGGGGTCATGTTAAACTGTAACGCAAATGTTATTCCTCGATTATCTAGCTGGGGTAAATGTCAACTGCTTCAGGCTAAAGCAATTGGAAGAGTGGAGTGTGTGAATCTAACAAAGAAAAAAAAAAGACACAGAAAGAGGTTGTGACTGGGCTTGGCTGAAAGGCTGCGAATATGAAATCAAGAAGTCTGCCTATTGAGTTTTCATTTTTCTTCCCTGTGGTCATGCCGCATCACTCTCACTTTTGACTCTTTTATTATTCCTTCTTGTATTAACAGCTGTTACCAAGTCACTGGCTGGCCTTATGCAATGCAATATGTGGATTAGTACATTAAGCAAAGCCGAACACACAATATTAAACATTTTTCTGCATAATTCCTTTTATTACTTTGATACGATGTGCAGTAGTATTACAGTACTCGCTTTGTTTATTTTTTTCTTTTTTTTCTTCATAAAGTTTGTCAAAAAAGACCTGTCATTCTTTTGTTATGGAAATTTAAGGAATGTTGAAAAATACTTGCAATACTGTTCCAGTCATAAAAAATAGTCCTCTTTGTTTATAGTCTTGTGCTGCCAGTCCTGAGTCCTGAAGTGTGAGCAGGCAGCATGTAGAGATGGCTCGAACCTCCAATTTTAGGTTTATGAACCTTGAACAAAAAAGTTCAGGTTCGTGCGAACTTTGCGAACCGCAATAGACTTCAATGGGCAGGCGAATTTTCAAAACTACAAACATTAATTCTGGCCAGAAAAGTGATGGGAAAGATGTTTCAAGTGTTCTAACACCTGGGGAGGGGCATGGAGGAGTGGAATACACACCAAAAGTCCCGGGGAAAAATCAGGATTTGACGCAGAGCAGCGTTTTAACGGCAGAAATCACATTGCATGCTAAATTGGAGGCATAAAGTGCTTTAACCTCCTTGCCGGTCTAAAAAATCCGGCAAGGAGGCAGCGTCGCACTTTATTTTTATTTTTATTTTTTAAATCATGTAGCGAGCCCAGGGCTCGCTACATGATAGCCGCTGAGCGGCGGCATCCCCCCACCCAGAGTATGCAGGAAATCCCGTTGAGAACAGGATTTCCTGCAGGGTTTCCCCGGTCGCCATGGTGACGGGGCGGGATGATGTCACAGGGACTCCTGATCCGCCCCTCAGCGCTGCCTGGCACTGATTGGCCAGGCTGCGCAGGGGTCTGCGGCGTGGGGGGGGGGGCGGCTCGGCGCGGCGGGTAGCGTCGAATCGGCGGCGAGCGGCGGCGATCGCGTACTACACGCAGCTAGCAATAAATTATTAAGGAACATTTTGAACATTTGCATGTGAGAGTGCGAAGGGTTAATAGATTTTTGCTGTTTTCTAGCCACACCCCCTTCAGCACCTTCCTTTCCTTAATAATTTATTTAATGTCCTAACTAGAGGCGATGTGCCTGGATATATGTATTTTTTTTGTGTTACTGACCCCTGTGGCTAGGGTCTAATTCAGTGCACTCCCTCCTTCCCCTGTATGTGTTTGTCAGCATGCACACAGCTTACGCTGGTGTATGTGCATGGTGCACATGGATACATAACGTTAGCTCCCTTGTGTGATTGGTAAGATGCACTATCTGTCCCAGGAGAGGACGTCAGGATGTGTGCTCCTAATCCATTAATAGGTTTGATGCAATTAATGTGTTTGCATGTCTGCACTATGCATGTTACAGGGCCAGAGTTAGGACACCTATGTTTACCCGGGTACTTCTGCGCAGTATAGGTGACTAAGCATAAGAATGCATTTTTCTGTGAACTAAAACCCCCGCTTTTAACTTAGCTGTAGGGATAACAGTTATGCCTGGATGAGTGAATCTGTGAATGCTTTTGTTTGAACATTTGCATGCGAGAGTGCGAATGGTTAATAGATTTTTGTCATTTTAATAAAGGTAAGGTACTGTACACTGACAATGCCTCCAGCTGCGCTGAAGGTCCTTTCTAGGATGCTTGAGGCAGGGCAAGCCAGAAGTTGGATGGCAGATTGTGACAGCTCTGGCCACAGGTCAAGCCTGTGTACCCAGTAGTCCAGGGGTTCATCGCTGCTCAGACTGTCAATGGTTCTTTCTCTACCATTGTTAAAGAAAGGGTACGGTCAGGGAATCAGGGTTTGATTCCGGTCTGGAGTGGGAGCCTGAGAAATGGCTACCACCACACGTCCAAGAAAGGTAGCAGGCATGGCACGCAAGTCCCGACTTGGGTAGGTAGTGATAAAAAATAACAATACAGGAGTCTTTCAAGGCCCAGTATAATGATGAGTACACTTGAAATCCTTTAACGGGAATCTGTTATGGAGGGCAAGTCTGCCATTCACTTAACTGTGTGGTCAACTCTCTTTGGTACTTTCTGCACCATAATAGCCGGGGAATCAGGGTTCGATCCCGGAGTGGGAGCCTGAGAAACGGCTACCATCACACATCCAAGGAAGGACCCAATGTGCTGTATAAGTAATGTACCTGCCCTGACCGTGCTTTGCAGACCAGGCATCTGTGGTCAGATGGGCCCTTGACCCAACGATGTGTACCGGAGATGACCCCACTTGCCTTTAACAAGAATCTGTTATGGAGGGCAAGTCTGCCATCCATTCAAGTGAAAGGTATGCACTGACTCCCAGGTATAATACAATGTGCAGTCACAGATGCAGTGAAAGGTATTCAGTGACTGCTGGTATAACAATGTGCAGTCACACAGATGCAATGAAAGGTATGCAGTGACTGGTATCAATGGAATGTGCAGCTGTCACACACACAGGTACACTGAACAGGTATGCAGTGACTGGTATATAAAACTGCGTGTTCTCACGCAGGTGCAATGAACAGGTATGCAGTGACTGGTCTCAATACAATGTGCAGCTGTCACACACACAGGTACAGTGAACAGTTATGCACAGACTGGTATATAAAACTGTGTGCTGTCACACAGGTGCAGTGAACAGGTTTGCACGGACTGGTATCAATACAATGTGCAGCTAGGTGCAGTGAACAGTTATGCAGTGACTGGTATATAACACTGCATGCTGTCACGCAGGTGCAGTGAACAGGTATGCAGTGACTGGTATCAATACAATGTGCAGCTGTCACACACACAGGTGAAGTGAACAGTTATGCAGTGACTGGTATATAACACTGTGTGCTGCCTGTCACGCAGGTGCAATGAACATGAACAGGTATGCACGGACTGGTATTACAAATGTGCAACTGTCACACACACAGATACACTGAACAGGTATGTAGTGACTGGTATATAACACTGCGTGCTGCCTGTCACACAGGTGCAGTGAACATGAACAGGTATGCACAGACTGGTATTACAGATGTGCAGCTGTCGCACACACAGGTACACTGAACACATATGCAGTGACTGGTATATAACACTGCGTGCTGCCTGTCACGCCGGTGCAGTGAACATGAACAGGTATGCATGAACTGGTATTACAAATGTGCAGTTGTCACACACAGGTGCAGTGAAAAGGTAGGCACTCCAGGAGGGAGTGTAGCCTAATTGGCTACCATGTGTCTGCTGACTGTGATTTGCGTAAATAAGTTCGCATTCGAACCTTTCAGGCCATCTCTAGCAGCATGGCGAACTCGAATTGAGGGCTTTATATTTAAAATTTTGAAGAGTGATTGCTAGATTCCTCAGCACTTCCCTGATAGGCATGTTAACATGATAAGAGTGTGCTTTGGGCACAACTTACTAGGCTTCCTTTGGACCAGGCCATTGGACAACTTACGTAAATCTGCAAATTGGGTCTGCATATCTTAAAGGAATCATTCTTTAAATTCTGGTGACTGGGTTATTCCAAAGGTTGCTGGAAGATAAGTAAGTTAGCATTCATGTGAAGTCAGCCATGAGTGCACCTGCACACTGAGAATTTGTCTTGAATAAATAATGAATGTAGGACTGCCTTGATCTATGCTTTTGCATGCATGGTTTTATAAGCTATCCTATGAACTTTTGAGCAACTATGTAACTTAGGAGGAGGTTGCAAATTTTACCACCTACTGGTAGACTGCTTTGCAGCACCACTTATGCTCTACTACTACTTTCAGAAGAAGAGAAAGAAAAAAAAAAGAAAAAAAAAGTATTCTAAGAACAACTTGCTGTTGTGGTTTTCTTCTTCTTTAGTGGGAAAGTGCAATGTGATATGAAATTAAACACAGAAAAATTATGTAAAACTGACAAAAACAAACAAGCACATACAGACTCAGCACAGTCAGCAAGCTCTAGCAAAAAGTGGCAATGGGCATATTTCCTTATTGCTTGCACACTGTTATCTAAAAAGGAAAGGACTCTCACATCTGTAAGAATCACAGCCTGAAAGATGTCATATACATCTACACTAGTGTTAAGCAGAAAATTGCATAATTTCACACAAATTTTGCCGCTACGACGCAAATTTCTAATTTCATAATTGCCATAAAAACCATAATTCATAATTCTGTAAGCATAATTTCCATTGCATAATTTTGCGTTCTGCTGCAAATTTGCATTTAACACGAAATTTAGTAATTTCGTGTTTTCTATAGAAGCAAAGTTATTTTAATTATGAAAATAGTCGTAATTTCGTTTCTGATAGTAATTATGTAAATGTAAGGAATTACTAAACCTAGGAAAGTCACTCATTTGATTGCAATTACTGATAATGCGAAGGCCCCTGCACGTGCTGTTGCTTTAAATGAACCAGGAGGCTCTGCCTGCAGCCACTTCTAAGACAGGTGCTCTTTGTCAAGGTGCACTTAGTGGTCTTGCGTGCTGAGACACTTGGTTTTGGGCCTTGCAATATCTGACAATGCAAATGTCCCTGCATGTGCTGTCACTTTAAATGTATCAGAAGGCTGTGGACTGAAACACAATTTCGAGAACGGGCAAATTTTATCATTGAACACGAAATTCTGATTTGTTTCTGATATGGAAACAATCATAATTATGAAAAACTATCAGAATGACAAAATTCTGCATAAACACAAAATTTTGTGTAATTCTGCAAAATTGCGAATTTCCGATTACGGTCATAATTAGGTCATTACATTCACCACTAATCTACACCTTCATCAGGCAAAAATAGGAAGTGCTGGAAGAGGAAGTGGGTACTATTATTATTAGGAAACTTTTATCCCTATATCAATAGTGATATGACTCTAAGGAACTTGTTTTACCTCTCTTGCAAAACACACCAAAGGATTAAGGCAGGTGTGAAAGAATGCTGTAAACAACAAATGCTTACAGAATATAAATAATAATTGTTTGTTTATCATTATCAATTTACAAAATGCAAAGTGAACGAACAATAGTGAAATGTAAATCAAATCAATATTTGGTGTTGCTACCTCTTGACTGCAAACCAGCATCAACTTTTATTGGTACCCTTGTACCGTCAGGTATTTTGTATGATTATAGTCAAATGTATGACAAACCAGTCATACCAAACAGGTGCTCATGATCATCAATGTCACATATAGGGCTTGATTCACTAAACCGTGATAACTGATAGCACGGCCGCACTAGCGTTTTGCACAGGTTATAATGTTTTTAGCTCGAAAACGTGAATTTTTGCACAAAATAGTTGCATTTTCATATGAAAATTCGTGTTTGAGCACGAAAATTCGCAATTGTGTGTAAAAAGCGTTATGCGCATTATAACGCACGCAAAATGCTCGCGCGCCCATGATATCAGTTATTACGGTTTAGTGAAATAAATCAGTCATCAGCTGAAACAGAAACAAGGATGCTAAAACAGAAACTGTCAGTGTACGAGGCTTAAAACTGGATGAGGAACAGCCAAACTCTGCGACCAAGGTGAGGTTGTGGAATCATGGCATGATTGAGCACAGCAAACACAAGGTAGTCATATTGCATCGGCAAGGTCTCTCCCAGACAAAGATTTTGAAGCAGACTGTGGTTTTAAGCAGCCGAAATTCCTCATCGAAATTTGCAATTACGCATTGTAATTGTAAAGCGAAATTTCAGAGAAAATCATAATTAATTTCGTCTGTAATAGTAATATTTCATAATTTTGCATAATTTTTGTGTAGTTTTGTGACAACTTTAATAGCAAAGCTTCCATACATGCTACTGACACCAAAATTGCTACATATGTTAAGGAGAATAGGGTACAAGTCAAAAAAGTATTTTTCAAAAAAACCTTGTAGTTTTTGAGAAAATTGATTTTAAAAATGCAAAAAAATGGTTTTTAAATTGTCATTTTTATGAGTTCAAAAACCACTTTTCCATTGCATTTTTAAAATCGATTTTCTCAAAAACTCAAAGGTCTTTTGGGAAAATTCTTTTTTTTTTTACTTGTACCCTATTCTCCTTAGCATATGTAGCAATTTTGGTGTCAATAGCATGTATGGGGGCTTTGCTATTCACTGCCAAAGTTGGCATGAAATTACGCAAAAATTACGCAAAATTTTATGCAAAATTACGAATGACCATGAAATCAATTAAATTTACAAATCATAATTACGTATAGTTGAAATTGCAAAAATGTACGTGAAAATTAGCATAATCTTAATTAGCTGATTACGATCATCACTAGTTTTAATATGTGCTGTTCAAGCTCTTTTGCTGAAGCAAAAAGAAACTGCCAATTGTAATGATCCGCTTAGCTGTCTGCACAGGCAGACAGCTGTTTGACCATTCCTTAAGTCTGAAGGATGCAGGTCTCTGGAAGAGAGACCTGTCTTCACTTTGCAAGCTTCAGACTTGCTCTGCTACTGAGGAATTTGCATACATTTGTCATGCAAATTGCCTAGCTACCTCCTTTGAAGGCTGGCAGTATAAATACCATGTTCTCCCAGGATCCTTTGCTGGTCATGAAGGTTTGTTCCTGCAAACACTCCTAGAGTGTCAGCCTTGCTAAAGATTATCTTAGAGTATTCCTGGGGACTGCACTAGGCATTCCTTCTAGTGCAGTCAGGTTGTATTATTTGTACTGCCTTGTTATCCCTCTCTGTCTCGATTGCCTTGTCGCCAGCGGCGGTCGACAAAGAATCAATCTGTCTGTCTGGGAGTGTAGGCCAGAGCTGCGGTTGCTACTGGCTGCTCCATCTGTCTGTCTTGCCATATGGATCGCACTCGCTCTGGCGAAAAGAGCAGTGGATCCTGCTAACTCTGTTTCTGTACTTGGATCACACTTGCTCTGGTGGAAAAGAGCAGTGGATCCTGCTAGCTCTGTTTCTGTACTTGGATCACACTTGCTCTGGTGGAAAAGAGCAGTGGATCCTGCTAGCTCTTTTTCTGTACTTGGATCACACTTGCTCTAGTAGAAAAGAGCAGTGGATCCTGCTAGCCCTGTTTCTGCACTTGGATCACACTTGCTCTGGTGGAAAAGAGCAGTAGATCCTGCTAGCTCTGTTTCTCTACTTGGATAACACTTGCTCTGGTGGAAAAGAGCAGTGGATCCTGCTAGCTCTGTTTCTCTACTTGGTTCACACTTGCTCTGGTGGAAAAAATCAGTGGATCCTGCTAGCTCTGTTTCTGTACTTGGTTCACACTCGCTCTGGCGGAAGGAGCAGTGGATCCTTCCTGTCCTGTCCCTGAACCCGGATCACGCTCGCTTTGGTGGAAGAGCGGTGGATCTTATCTGACCTATTCCTGTTGTTCGTTCGTCTGTCTGTCTGGAGCAAACGCTCGCGGTTGCCTGTGGTGAGGCAGCCGTTTAGCAAGCGTTCCTGTTATTTGTTCATTTGTGTTCATTCGTTAGTCAGGGTGGCGTGCTTGTCTCTGTTGCGTTTATCGTGCTGAGACCGCGCCATAAATGCGCTTGTCGCTGTTGCACCTGACCGCGCTTGTCGCTTGTCGCTGTTGCACCTGACCGCGTTTAGGTATTGCTTTGTTATTTTCGTTGACATTCTTATTGTATGATATGCTGTGCCTTTCTCTCTGCTCCTGCGTTTAACCTTTACTCTGTCTTGTGTCACTGTTGGCAATCGCCACTCTTGCGATTGCGTTCACACTTTGGTCTTCGCTGTTGTATGTCGACTGTCGCAGGGCGGCGACTAGATTGGTAGACATACATACATTCTGTCTCTGTGCTCTCTCCCTCGAGAGAAACTATCCTGCTCTGTATTGCCCGATTATGTACAATCATTATCTGGCATCTGTGGCTGTGCAGAGGATCTGTTCCTCTGCACTCCACAGCTCCATCTGCCAGCAGGAATGGCATAGCACCATTGCTGGGTTCTCTCCGATTATACGCTTGTGGAGGATTTCCGCAGTGTCAGCGTGCATCCTGTGCGCTGACCACGGAAATAATTACACAATCATTACACCAATGTTGAGGTTCATAAACACAGCGGTCAGCCTAGGAAACTTAGTGCAGTAGAAGAAAGTCACATTAAACTAATTACCCTTCAAAATCGAAAGATGTCCAACAGTGCTGTCAGCTCCAAAATATTAGGAACTAGTGGGACCCCGGTACACCCATCTACTGTGCAGAGAAGTCTGGCCATAAGTGGTCTTCATGGAAGTTGCAGTCAAAAAGCCATACTTCTGATGTGGAAACAAGGCCAAGCGACTCAAGTATGCATGGAAAGATAGGAACTGTGGTGCAGAAAAATGGCAGCAGATGTTCTGGACTGATAAAGGCAGATGTGTGTCGAAGGGCTGGAAAGTGGTACAATAATGAGTGTCTGAGGCAACAGTGACGCATAGTGGAGATTCCTTGAATGATTGGGGCTGCATTTCTGCAGGTGGAGTTGGAAATTTGGTCAGGATTAATGGTGTTCTTAATGCTGTGCAATACTGACAGATACTTATCCATCATTCAATACCATCATGGAGGCATATGATTGGCCCTAAATTTATTCTGCAGCAGGACAACGACCCCACACATACAGCCAAAGTCTCAACTTCATCAAGTGTTTCTGGGAATTCATGAAGAGACAGAAGGATGTGAGGAAGCCTACATCCTCAGAAGATCTGTGGTTAATTCTTCAAGATATTTGGAGCAACCTACCAGCTGAGGTTCTATAAAAACTGTGTGGAAGTGTACCTAGGAGATTGATACTGTTTTGAAGGCAAAGGGTGGTTACGCCAAACAGGGCCGGATTTGTACTTTTTACTGCCCAAGGCATCAGTCTCCAGCCGCCCCCTTCAGTTTAGGTAGCGAGATGACCCCTCCCCCTACCCTCCAGTATAGGTAGCCATATGACCCCTCCCCCCTTTTCCTCCAGTATAGGTAGCCAGCTCGCCTTCTCACCGCAGCAGCTATCAGTGTCACTCATTTCTCCACTCGTCTCCAGTGCAGAAGCTTCCTCTTCCTTTTCGTCTCCAATGCTGCCCAAGTCCATAGCCGCTGGCCAGATTGCAAATGTGCACAGAGAGCAAGATGGCTGCTGCACAGGCGGCTAGCAGCACTGAGTACTGAGGTCAGGCGTTCACCTGATCTCCCTGCATTGCAGCATTTGCAAGCTTGCAAATGCTGCACCAGTTTAGTCTGCTGCTTTTGTGCCCTTGCTCCTGTGGTGCCCTAGGCCATGGCCTAGGTGTCCTTGGCCAAAATCCGGCCCTGACACCAAATATTGATTTTATTTATATTTCTCTTTTGCTCATTCACTGCAGATTGTTGATTGATGAAAATAAATGATTAACACTTCAATTTTTCAAATCATTCTTTGTTTACAACACTTTTTCACAGTACTGTATATTCCATATTTTTGGGATGATAACACGCTCCTGACTATAAGACACACCTAGGTTTTGTGGACAGAATATAGGGGAAAAATATACTAATCCTGGTGTGTCCATGGTGCAGTGACATGTTATGGACCTTTCCCTCCCCAGTGTCCCCCTCTTTGCATCTTGTGCCCTCCTTTGTCCATTTTGTTTCTTTTTCCTCTGTCCTTCCTAAATCCCCCTCTGTCCTGCCTGTATCTCCCTAGGTCCTGCTTGTGTCCTACTCTGCTCATCCTGTGTCCCCCTCTGTTCTTTCTGTGTCCATGTCTGTCAACCTGTGTTCCCCTCTGTCCTGTTTGTGCCCCCTCTGTCTGTCCTGTGTCCCCATCTGTTGTCCTGCGTCCCCCTCTGTCCTGATTGTGCCCCCCTCTGAAATCCTGTGTCCCCCTCTGCCCTGCTTGTGCCCCCCTCTGACTGTCCTGTGCCCCCCTCTGTCCTCCTGTGTCCCCCTCCAATGGCTCACTCACCCTCTGTCCCAGGAGTGGCAGTGTGTGAGAAGTATGGTAGTGTAACAGCCAGCCTTCAGAACCCTGCGGCCAATCAGAGGAGGGTTGCTGTCAATCATGCCCACTGCTGTGCTGTTACAGGAGCGGATGGTCTCACAGGGGGGACCAAGGCTCTATCATTGGGGTCTAACAATGCACTCGCTGAGACTAAGTGAGAGGGAAGTCAATTAACTTATCTGCATGTTTTTGGGATGAGGGAGGAAACCGGGGTGCCCAGAGGAAACCTACATAGACACTATGAGAACACACAAACTCCATGCAGTTAGTGCGCTAGAAACAATGTATTTAGCAGTTTTTCACTCATTACAAAAAGAGGTATATATTGCTAATAGTAATAATGTAGTTTTACAACACTATCACATGTCCTGCTTATTGGTATGATGTCTGCAATTTAGTTTTGAATCCTAATTATGCATGAAAATAAAAGAATAAGGCTTGGCGGAAAATTATGATTTTTTTAAAAAAAAAGCTTTAGATAAATGAGTTAGAAGCACTCCAAATGGATGACTAAATCCATTTTTTACTTTACAGCTGACCAGACAAAAGTCCAAATTCAGCATCATAAGCAGGGCACCTAAATGTTCCTTTTGTTTTCTCTGTAGACAGTGCTGCCATTGCTCTGCATCATTATGCTGGTTGGACTGCAAGGGGTGGGGCACATACTGAGCTTTTAGCAAGTATCATAGACTGCAGCTTGGAAGTCTGTTTTTCAGGAAAAGTCCGGTGCATTGGATTCATGAACAGATATGTTTTTAGTGATCTATTTTGCATTAGCTGACAATAAAAAAGTAGCTTACCCACTTCTCTACACAGACTCTGGAACTGTAGTAACACAGGACTAGGAAAGTGTTTTTGTATCTAGAGTAGGGCCTTAAAAATGTCATCCCTGATGGCTGCCATTTTGACAGGACTTCTGAGAACAGGACAACCATCAAGGCCCAAACGTATTTTGACTCAGAAAGTATTCAGAACAGCCAATGCAGATGATAATGACAATGTTAGATCTCCTTACTGAATAGGTACTGGCTTACTGAACAGGTTGAGCTGAGATTCAAATCCTGTACTCCTGTGTCAGAGGCAGAGCCCTTAACCAGTACACTATCTAGCCACAAGCAGCACTGCTCGGATACCCCTTTTCAAAATCCGAATTGAATTCGGAACCTGATACCCAGATATCCGGATCCGAATCGGATATCGAATTTAAACTTTTTGGTATCCGAGTAAACTCGGATATCTGAACCCAATATCCTAGATATCTGGCCGGATTTGGATATCCGGATAGAAAACCGGAAGTGACCTGAAAATGGCTTAAAATGCTTTTAAAGGTCTCTCTCTCTCTCTCTCTCTCTCTCTCTCTCTCTCTCTCTCTCTCTCTCTCTCTCGTGATTTTGGCTTCTGCTCAAATATCTGAACTAACTATCCGCCCAGATTTCGGATTTCAGATGGGAAATCCGAGTTTGCTCGGATATTGCTATTCGGATTTCAAAAAATATCTGAATTGCTATTCAAAGTTCGGATAGTGGAAAAAGTTCGGATTATCTGTGTAGTTCGGATACCCGAATATTGGATGAGCACCACTGGCCATAAGTACATTATCCAGTCATACTTCTCAATAGATAGACAAATAGACAGACTGATATAAAAAGTGAATTGTGTGTTTACTTTTGTTTCTTTTTGTTTTGTTTTACTAATAATAATGCAAAAGGTTTATAACATGCTACAATAACAGTTATTAGTATAGAGGATTTCTTGAATCTTCAGAGCTCAGTTCATTACACTCAGGATTACCATTTCCATTCTCTCATGGCCAGTGTAATAGTTCAGTTACACCTTTGGCAAATGTATTCATTATACTCAGTTATTCCCCAAGTCTAGCACAAAGTAAATGATTTGCAATGAATTTAAATAGGCTTAGCTTCCGGATTTCTTTCTTTATTTATTTATTTTTGTTTCAAGCAGTTTTGTGCTCAATTGTTAACATGCTTTAATTAAAGGATTTAACAGGACTGAAAAAACAATAGTCATATTGAAGGCATTTCTCCTGGGGTTCTAGTCATATAGAAAAATGTGAAATATTAAAATGCAAGCTTTTTCCCCTATGTAAATACAAGATTTGCGAGTCTGGCTTGTAAATCAAGAAGGTATTGAAATGAAAATGTACTGAGCTACATGGAATAATGCAGTAACTGTAATGTTTCCAGGCGGCCTCTTCAGCATCTTTAATCCAACTTGCTTTTCTAACTAAGGTGGCATTTCCAGGGCTTACAAATCTGTAGAGAATGTATTTATAAATGGAAACAATATCTTGTATTTTTCCTTCAGTTTTGTAGGCTTTCTTTTGATACTGCTAATGATATACAAATGATGTGCAAATGAATGCATTTCTTCTCAACAAAGCTATACATGTGGGATCATCATCTAATAGTGAGCAAAATGTGTTTGTAAATACGTGGGAGAATGTTCCTAAACTGTCTGCAAGGCGCACAGGCTTAGTGATTAATACACATTTTCCATGTAGTGCTGCAATATGAAAATATCCTAGTCAGATGCCAATACTACATGTATGACACACATTCATTATTTTGGTTCAATTATTCTAATCTTGTTTTCTTTCTTTCTTTCTTTCTTTCTTTCTTTCTTTCTTTCTTTCTTTCTTTTTTTCTTTCTTTCTTTCTTCCTTTCTTCCTTTCTCTCCAAACATCCAGGATTTCTCCAAAGAATTGACTATATCAGAAAATAAACACAACCCCCCCCCCCAAAACCGGCCTAAGCTCATACAATCTAAATAATAAATCTTTAACAATATTGATGTATCAACTTCTACGCAGTAATAAAATGTCACCAATATTTGTGAAAATATCACCAATAATCTTACAAAAGCGTTATATAGGTATTTAACAGGAGATTACCAGGATGATATCATTTATTGGCTAACTTTAAAAGGAACCTGAGTGAGGGGAAAGGAAGCTGCCATCTTCATTTCCTTTTGAACAATGTCAGTTAGCTTGCTGTCATGCTGAGCTTTTGGCTTTGGTTGTTAAATCCCACACCTGATCTGAAACTACTGATGATTGTAATTTGCTAATTATGCAAAATCTAGTGTAATTTTTGTAATAACGATTGCACTCATAATTCTGAAATGTTATTCACAGAAAATTATGCAAAATTTCACGTAATCCCCACCATACACAACCTTTTTGTAATTAAAATCATTTTCAGAATTATGATCTGAAAGGAGGAGCACTGGGCAAACTACGGCCCATGATAGAGGGCTGGATTTCTATCCCTACCTGCAATGTTGCATGCAGTGTGTAATGATAAGTTAAAAGACACCCAATCACACTTTCCAGCAGTGATCTCCATGGCTACAGTGGCACCATGCAAGGCACCGTCATTATGTATCAGTGTGTCACATGTCACATGGAGGCACCTTGGCCATGGAGACCACCACTGGAAGATGAAATTGATTGAGTTAAACCTATCATAACCCACTGCTCGCAACTCTGCAGTTAGGAAAGGAGAAAGGAGAGAAGAGGCTTGCTGGTCGCTCGGGGAATGTGGCCTACAGCGGAAAAAAGTACCATAGGTCATTGATTCTTATAATGCACTAGGTCCAGATCAATCCCTGAATCTCAGAACCTATTTCAAATGCCTATACAATCCAACAATAAAATAGTGATATCCCAAAGTATTAGTAATGACAGATCAGTTTGAAAAACATGCAGTGGTGCATCCGTATGTCACTAACAGAAAAGTCATGGCAACTAAGTCATTTCATGATACGAGGCTATGTAAATAATAACTTAAATATTACATAAGAAAACAATCAATGGGTATATTTCACATAGGATAGGAAAACTGAATTGAGTAACACAAATAGCTGCATGTAAAAGTAATGTAATATTCAAGAACTTTTTGCCAGTGTTGCTCTCCATGGCCCCGTGATCAAAGGTAACCCATGATGACAAGCTGTTTTTCCTGATCACGAGGTCGGATTCCGAATTTGTGATTGCCACTCAATCACGGATTCAGTTTCTGAATGCACTCGTGATCGTGGTCCAAATCTGGCTCGTGTTCACGGATTTATCTGGGATCACGGCTGTGATTATATTCTGAAAACTCGCTGACTTTAGCAGTTATTAGCAAAGCCCACTTACATAATATAGACACCGAATTTGTAGGATATGTCAAGTAGAACAGTGGGAACAAGGGGACTTTTTCTTTCAAAAAGACCTTATAGTTTTTGAGAAAATAGATGTTTAAGTTTCAAAGTAACATTTAAATGCGGTAAATGACAGTTAATATATTTATCGCATTTACATGTATACTTTTTTCCTTTGAAACTTTCTTTAAAATTTTCTCGATTTTCTCAAAAACTATAAGGTCTTTTTGAAAACAAAATTCATTTTTGTCATTTTTTTCCTCTTGCTACCACTGTTCTACTTAAAATGTCCTGCAAATTTGGTGTTTATATAATGTAAGGGGACTTTTTCCTATTAACCGCTAAAATCGGCGGGTTTTCAGATTATAATCACACAAATGTTTTTTTTAAATTGTAGCCACTGATCACCTTTATAATCAATGCAATTTTGATGATTGTAGCATGTATGGGGGCTTTGCTATTAATGTTAAAGTCAAATCCGTGATTGTGGCCGTGATCACGGATTCTACATGTAATCACGGCAAAAATCCAAGTCAAATTTCGAGCTCCGATTTAAATCCAGATCATGATCATGGCGTATCCGGACTTTGATTCTGCCGTGGCAGAATTTACTCAAATTCGTGATTTGGGGTATCCGAGCTTCACTGCTTTTTGCACATAGTTACATAGTGTGAGTCTGTTAGTTGCCATGACTATTTTTATACTGATATATTGATGCATTAATGATGCTCCATATGTGTTTTGCATAACTGATTTGTAGCTACTGACACATGGAACATTTACTTATTTTGGATGTGAGATTTAGGTATTTGTCCGGACCTAATGCATTGCCAGAATCATTGAGCTCTGGTGCACTATACTATTTATGGACCTTTAGGCAGCTTATGTGTAATTATGTAATTATTGGTGATTCTTAATTATCAATAGATATTAGTCATCATTAATAATTAATGAAGCAGGAGATATTTTTTACAATAATTTTAACAGTTTTCAGGAATGTTTTCAGGAATATACACACACGCACACACGCACACACGCACACACGCACACACGCACAAACACACACACACACACACACACACACACACACACACACGCACACACGCACAAACACACACACACACACACACACACACACACACACACACACACACACACACACACACACACACACACACACACACACACACACACACATATATATACACCAGGATCTATTATCTTGTTAATCCAGTACATTTTCCCTGGGCTCTACAATTATAGTGTGTAACAAATTTGGTTGTTTTTCTTCTCTGTAAAGAATTAATTAATCTTTATATGCACAAATATATGGTATCGTAGTCATAACTGCAGCCATTTATTGATTACTTTGTACTTGCCACAGTTTCCCAGAAGAAAGAAAGAAAAAAATTAGAGAACTGCATCTGTGGCTTGAACATCTTAACTACACTTAGCTTATTTGCCTTGGAGCAAAACAATAAAATTAAACAAGAAGTTGTATAAAAGTGTGTAGATAATTATTATTATTTTTTTTATAAAATGAATGTTGTGTTCATGTCCTCCAGTGTAGGCCTAGCCTTCATACCTAGTAAGTTTACTATAATCCATATACAAAATATTGACATTAGATAACTCCCCGGCCAAAATATATCGGTCCATCACTGTGCACAGCTATTCTAAAAAAAATATTTTATAGTTCTTTGTGTAATCCAAAAGTAAAATGTCAGAAGCGAAACCCCTCTAGCTCATTTTAATGGGTATTGTGATCTTCTGTTTATGTCTTCTCAAACAGTTTGTAGCTTTATTATTACAAAATGCTATTTTCATTTTGTGTGATGGGAATATGTGTGTGTGTGTGTGTGTGTGTGTGTGTGTGTGTGTGTGTGTGTGTAGTGTAGTGTAGTGTAGTGTAGTGTAGTGTAGTGTAGTGCTGTGTTTATAATTTTAGCAATCAGTTGTAGAATAGAAAAACATGATTTGAGGCTTATCCAAGTTTCCTATCTAACTGCTACATTAGTCTTTATTAGGAACCCATTATGATGTAGATGTTGCACTGCACAGTGACAACCCCTGGACTTGTTTTAGTGCTGGTAGTTTACACTGGCAGATGAAACAGTCAAGTAGTTGGAAACTGTGACCTGAGAAGTACTATTTTTAACTCTGGGTAATAGTCAGGCAGTGAAGACAGATGGTGCCGCTGCTTACTCTTCTAGAGACTGACCTTCTTCTCCTGGTCAATGACCATTCACCATTGACTGATGTGGGATCGGTTAGGGTTTCGGCACCACTGTTAAATCATAATTGGTGGTTCTTCAGCAGCAGCAACCTGGTTGACATTCTCACAGCCGGCAAATATCTTATCTCAAAGTAGACTCCAGATACCTCAAGCTTTAAGGAACATTGATTTTGGCAAATAAAGTCATACAGCAATCTCCTTATCTCAGCAAAGCAAAGCAATAAATCTGTAGTAGGTTATCTTAAGTGTTTCATAGCGCTTAAACTCTTACAATAGTGAAACATCAAGCAAGTCACAATACCATATAAAAATAACAACAAAACTGAGCATCCCCAGGGAACCTATCTATCTAACGAGCTAAATATATATATATATAAATATATATATATATACACATACAGGAAATGTATACAAATATACAACCAAGCCTGGCACAGAAAGGAGCAGGTAGAGAGCAAGGTCAGGATAAAATGCAAAGTCTGGCAACGGATTAAACAAGTACAGGAACAGGATCACTAATCAGAGATCAGAATCAGGAATCAGTGTGGTCAGGAGACTAAGAACTAACAGCATATAAGATTTTGCCAACTGGATGGAGGAAAGGGCAGTTCTTAAACAGCACATGCATAAGCACCAAACAGGATTCAGCTGGTGGTATGTGTTCCTGCTGAACATGCAGGGAACTGCAGGTCTTTCCCAGAGTCAGTGGAAGGCCACCTCCTAGAGGGCAACAGAAGTCCAGTGCTAGCAATGATAACGAGCTCAAGTTTTTTGACATTTGGCCTTCTCTGCAAACCTGCAACTTTCCTTATCTTAAAAATGCCAGGGCAGTTATTTTTATCACCATCACCATCTATGACTGTTGCTTGCATCAAGACTACCATAGTTTCAAACAGCTGCTATACAGTCAGCTATATATTTTTCCCCAGAATCCCTTGTCTTATGTAAATTAACTTTATGGTCTAAATATGATCCATTTGAACCCAGCTCCATGTCTTCCTCTTATTTGTATCTCTTCTAGATACTGAAATGAAGTCAGATGATTTTTTTTGTAATATTCTTTCTGTTCTGTATTAATGGAGTTGAAATTGCAGGTCTAAACTCAGTTAAAGCTAGCTCTGTGCTGCAGTAAATCCTATCAAGACACCTACACAGCTATTGACACAAGAAGGCTTTTAAAGTTTTTAAACTAGAGAACATAGAAGAATAAGAAGCTACTTACAAATGGGGTTTCCCTTTAGTGCTAAATACAACTTAGATGGGCAAAACCTTCAGTCTCAAAGATTGAGGACCATTGTATCCCTTCCTACAAGCTTTAATTCTTACATCTATGCAATTAGATGGTTGGGAGCACCTGCGTTAAGCATTTTTTACAAATCAGGGATGTCAAACCGGTCTTTTAAGGGCTGAGGTCCTCACACATTTTAGACACAACTCAAATTATTTCATGGGTCTGAATCAGGAAAGGTGTGGTCCAACAGGTAGAACACATTCCTTTCTTTCTCAGTCTATTCTAAACACTGGCATGGATCTGACTCTCCAGGCCTGGAGTTCGACACCTGTGGTTTAAATGAAGGCTGCTAATAATGTGATAGGGGAAAGGGAGCGGCAACAGAGAGTTAGGGAAAATCTAGAGACATGGACACATTTAGGAAAACTTCAAGTTGTCCAAATGTGAAAGGGACACTTACCATTAAATAAAAACTAAATCTGAACTTACCTGGGGCTTTCTCCAGCCCACCGTAGGTCGGGAGGTCCCTCAGCCGACGTGGTGACGACTGACATCATCTTTCCGGAAGAGGGAGCCCGACACTCAGTCCCAGTGTCGCCGGGAGCTGCCGGGAGCCATTTCTGAGCAGGGCCTGGGAGAGGAGCCAGAAGGATGCTAAGGGACCTCCCGACCTACGGTGGGCTGGAGAAAGCCCCAGGTAAGTTCAGATTTTTTTTTAATTTACTGCTCGGAGACCCTTTAAGGATCACATTTGATGTTTTTAATAAGGTGGAGTGGCTGTATGACTAATTTTTCCTCTGATTCACAGTGTTTCTCTCTCCTGGCCGCATTGGCCCCTCTATTTCTGCATAGGACTCAGTTAAAAAATGAATAAATAGGAATGTAATTAGAATTGCCACCTATAATGTAAAAGGAGCAAACTTCTGGTCTAAAAAGAAGTGGAATCTAAAACTGATTTAGGTTTCATACAAGAAACACACTTCAAAACTAGGAAGGGGTATGTAAGACTGCCATAGTGATCCATGGTTCTAGAAATGCTCCCTCTAAGTGGGTATTAGAATAGATACTTGTTTTCATCACCCAGTGTCTTATATTACGAAACAGGCATGCAAGATTATAGAGACGCACATCTGGGAGACTCAGGCCCGCCCAATCTTTAGGTAATTTTAGTTTGGCTAAGGCTATTTGTGGCTTGTGACCTGCCCATAGTAATTTTGCGGATAGTCTATCTAGTTCTTGTATATCTTTATGTTTCAACAAAAGGGGTATAGTTTGCAATGGATACAACAATCTCCCAAAGATCACACTTTTGAGAACTGCCGCTCTACCCATTAAATGTAGGGGCAAATTAGTCCATCTTTGTATTTGCTGTTTTATGCTTTGAAAGAGAGGGTCATAGTTGAAAGTATATAGAATTGGGATCTCTGGTCATTTTAATGCCTAGATACCTGACCTGTGATTTAATTGCTATGCCTTGCTCCTGCGCTACTGTAATTGAGTCAGCACCACTGGTAAGGAATATTAGTTCACTTTTGTCTTTATTGACACTGAAACCACTTTGACAACCTATTGTTTGTATTATATGAAATACCTTTGGGAGATCTTCTCTTGGTTTGGCCAAGAATATCGGTATATCGTCTGCAAAAGCTGCTTGGTTGACCACCGCATTTCCCAACTGTATCCCACATATTTGTTTATCTAATACCCTCAACAATGGTTCCAGTGCCAGGTCAAATAATAAAGGTGAAAGAGGGCACCCTTGGCGTGTCCCTTTTGTCAAGGGGAAGCTGGAGGATATGAAGCCTGGTGTATAAGTGTGAGCTCTAGGATTTACATGCATGGCTTGAATTAAATTTATAAAGGACCCCGAGAAATTCATCTTCTTTAGAACCTGCATAAGCCATACCCAGCGCACATTATCAAATGCTTTTTCAGCATATAAAAGTAATTTGGCTTCTTTACGACATGTGGCCGCTTATGAATTTGCATAATCCAAAACTGTGAGAACCTTCCTAATGTTCGTGGTCGCAGACCTAAATCGAATACACCCAGATTGGGACGGGCTTACTAATTTGTGCATTATTTCTGCTAACCGGCTGGCCATAATTTTGTTTAGGATTTTGATGTCTTTGTTCATCAGGGAGATGGGCCTATATGCCTCCGGTAGTAGGGGGTCTTTGCCTGGCTTAGGGAGTAACTTAATCTAGGCTACTTAAGAAGTGGGGGGCATTGTTGCATTTTTGATGATTGGATTGAACATAGACTGTAGTGGTTGAGCTATATCCAAACATAGTAATTTAAAAAATTCAGCCGAAAGGCCATCTGGACATGGGGATTTATGATTAGTGAGGTGTTTAATAGTGTCGTTAATTTCTGCCAGTGAAATTTAGCATATCTAAGTCAGCCTTCAATAGCTTAGGTAATGGCATGTCCTTCAAAATGTCATCTGACTTATTAGTGTCCTCATTAGCGGTTTTATCTGCGTACAGAATTTAGCGTAAAATCGCTGTAAACAGGCATTAATGCTTTTGGGATCAGTCAATATGTTTCCATGTGTGTGTTTTATGGCTGATATATGTGTCTGGGGCCTCTCCCCCTTTATAATATTACTAAGAAGTCTGCCTATTTTATTACCATGTCTGCGGTATTTTAGGTCAGTATATGATCTTGTCATGTCGTCTTTGGCCTTTAACCATCTGTCTGCGTCTGCTTTGGTTTTAAGCCATTGCTGATGATTGTTAATTGAGGGGTTTTGTTGGTAGTTCTTAAAGAGACTCCGTAACAAAAATTGCATCCTGTTTTTTATCATCCTACAAGTTCCAAAAGCTATTCTAATGTGTTCTGGCTTACTGCAGCACTTTATACCATCACTGTCTCTGTAATAAATCAATGTATCTTTCCCCTGTCAGACTTGTCGGCCTGTGTCTGGAAGGCTGCCAAGTTCTTCAGTGTCGTGGTTCTGCTATGAACTCCCCCTTACAGGGCCCTCTCTGCACACTGCCTGTGTGTTATTTAGTTTAGAGCAGCTTCTCTCTTCTCTCTTATCTTTTACAAGCTGGATAAATCGTCCTCTGAGCTGGCTGGGCTTTCACATACTGAGGAATTACAAACAAAGGCAAAGCTGTTTGCAGGAAGAAAAGAGCAGCCTGAAACTTCAGTGCATGAGAACTGCAGGGGGGAAGAAACACACAAATGATCTCTTGAGATTCAAAAGGAATGCTGTATACAGCCTGCTTGTGTATGGATGTATTTTTCTGTGTGGACATACTGTACATCAACCTACTTCCTGTTTTGGTGGCCATTTTGTTTGTTTACAAACAAACTTTTTAAAACTGTTTTTAACCACTTTTAATGCGGCGAGGAGCGGCGAAATTGTGACAGAGGGGAATAGGAGATGTCCCCTAACACACTGGTATGTTTACTTTTGAGCGATTTTAACAATACAGATTCTCTTTAAGTGCTACTCTGACTTGCTCTACTGCTGTTTTATACTGCTCCTGTGTTTGTTTTTCCCTCCCACATATGCCATGATTTTGCTCCTCATAACCGGTTTGGCTGCTTCCCAGAAAAGGACTGGATCTGACATGTGTGCTTTATTGTCCTCACGGTACTCGAACCACCATTGACGCAGCATTGCTGCAAAGCTTTCATCTCCATATAAGTATGTGGGGAAGTGCCAGAGGATATCTGATCCCCTTGGAGTTGTTTCCCTCAGTTCCATCTGAACCGGACTATGATCAGAAATTATCATGTCTAGGATTTCTATTGACTGTATTTTACTAATTACTGGGGCTGATATTAGTAAGAAATCCATTCCAGACATGCCCACATGTCATGTGGATCGGAGTAGAATGAATATTGCCTATCATAGGGGTGATGTAACCTTCAGATATCGGTGAGCTGTGTTTCTTTTACGAAGGAACATAAGTTCTTAATTTTTTATGATACATGGAGGTTAGCTTGGCATTCAATGATCTATCCTCTGTGGCATCCATTATGGTATTAAAGTCCTCCCCTATGATCCAGCTGGAAGTGGGGGAACCCACAAGTATATCATATATTTCTGATAGGCATTTGTTGTTATCATCATTTGGGCCATAGTAGTTTACAATTTGCAGGTTCTCACCTTGTATTAGACCCCTTATTGCTAACCATCTCCCCTCGTCATCATATTTAATTTCTTTGAGTGTACAAGACAAGTTCTCGTGTATTAGAATTATAACCCCTACCCTCCTGCCATTTGCGGGGAGCCATAGATTTGTCCCACTCAACTTCGTTTTAGAAATCTGAAATGTTCCTGCGCAAGGTGCGTCTCCTGGAGAAGTGCTACCTCTGTTTTTAATTTCTTGAGATGACGCAGCACCATGGATCTCTTTTGTGGTATCCTAAGCCCCTTCACATTCCATGTACTTATTGTAACCACCATGATGACGTAGTGGGCGACAAGCAACAACCTGCGTCTAACTTTGGGCATTATATGTTTCCTTTTCATCAGAGAAACAGTTACATAACCCTCCCTCCAAAACAAGCCTTTTCCCAAACAATTCCCCAAAGTATAACAAAACATATATATGGCTGCGCCAGATTTCTTCTGGCGTGTCTGTTACTGCCATCTTAACTATTGCAAACCTATAATGCGACTCCACTTCTTCCCTAGTGGAGGAGAACTGTCCACAGAGCAGTTATTTCCAGCTTGAAATTATATGGGATAATTGCTTCCAACCGAGCTGTTTGGTGGCAGCCATCCCTTGTGAGATAAACTCACGTGTACATTTTAGCTATGTTATATAAAGTCGCCACAGGTATCAGTTCTTGAGTTAGCGTTTAATTCTACTCCACAAGGCAATGGCCTATGGTTTGTCATTCCCCGCTTTATGGCTTCATGTACCTTATCCTGTGTTGTCAGATTGTGAGGGTGGCAGGGCAGCGCCGGCTATGGCAGTAGTGTCCTTGCCTAGAAACAGGGATTCTGCTTCCTGAGGGGTTTTCAAGATATGAGTGACATCCATATCATCTGTGACTTTTAAGATGTCCGGGTACATCAGGGTGAACTTCCATTTTCACTGTAAGCATTCACTACAAGCTGTGTTAAATTTTTGTCTGAGCTTTGACACTTCCAGTGAGAAATCATTAAACAGCCTGAGGGTCACTCCTTAATATTCTAATTTTTGGCTGTTTTGCCTATATGCACGAAGGATAGCCGCTTTATCTGCATAATCCAAGTACTTTATCATGACCACCCTTGGCTTCGATTTTCGAGCTGTGTCATTCAGTGGGCCTACTCTGTGTGCTTTTTCCACTTTGCAGGGTATGGGAAGGCCCAGGGTTTGCAGTATGTTTTCCGAGCAGAATTTGTGTATTGTATCTGAGGGAAAGAATTCAGGTAATCCAACCAGTCTCAAGTTACTGTGCCTGGATCTGTTCTCTAGATCCTGTACCTTAGCATGCTGGTCTTTGTTCTCTGTAGGAACTTTATCTAGTCTTTTAAATTGTTTTAGAGCAGTCATCTTCAATATCTGAGATTCGTTTTTCTGCCTGTGTTATGCGATGTGTGTGTGCCTGCAGTTCTTTGTAAACTTTCTTCAGTGACTGCTGCACAGCTCCTTGTATCATTTGCTCTAGATCGGGTTTGAGCTGCCTGACTACCGCTGCAGCGATCTTATTGTAATTTAAGGTGGACTCACCCCCGCTGTTTCCTTCTTCATTATCAGACACCCAGTCTTGTTGGTGTTGTTCATCTTCCGTCCAGTCTGAAAGATGGGAAGGTGTGGGAGATTTTTCCCTCGCGTCTGCTTTGTTTTTGTTCTTCGGCGCCATCTTGGGCTCTTGTGCTGTATCTCCCCATTTGCGGCCAGAGCGGGTGAGATATCTGTCCATGTCCCTTCCGGTTGGTTGGCGCTATTGTTCAGGAGGTTCCCCTGCTGTGTCTTGAGCGAAGCGGGCACTTTCGCTGGGTGTAGGCTCGGCAGGTCTGGAAACACAGAGCGGAGCTCTGCTTCTAACCTCCTCTCATCGTGGCGCCAGAACCGGAAGTCCCCCACTATCTTTTTAACCTATCCTGAAAATGTGGTGTTTCTAGGATGTAAGGGGGCTTTGCTATTAATCGCTAAAGTCAGCGGGTTTTGTTTCCCTAACGAACTGTCATTTACCGCATTTAAAAGTATTTTCTCAAAAACTATAAGGTCTTTTTGAAAAAAAAAATTTCCCTTGCTCCCACTTTTCTTCTTAACATAACCAGCAACTTTGGTGTTTCTGGTATTTAAGGGGGCTTTGCTATTAACCATTAAAGTTGGCTGGTTTTTAATCCCGGATCACACTCGTGATCTGTGATTACATGCAATTATTCGACTCAGAACTGGATATCTGTTTCTATTCGTGATCATGATCACGAGTCAATTTGAAAGTGGGCGGAGTTGAATTCGTGATCACTCGAATCGTGATTGAGGATATCCGAGCACCCTTGCTCATGCCATTTATAAGAGAAATAAATCTAATTGAAATTTTCAGAATGTGAACATCTATTATTTATTTTTTATTTATTTTTTGTTTTGTTTTGTAGAAATCTAAAATAATTCTTTAAAATCCCTTTACAGTATACCGCATAAAATGTGCCTTATTTAATGGGACTCAGAGGAGTTCCAAAATGCGTCATCATGGCAGCCGGCGTGACAGGTCTGCGCATGCGCGGGAAACCTGCGCGTACGCAGACCTGTCACGCCGGCTGGCGTGATGACGCAACGCCGGCGTGATGACCCATTGCATCATTAATCAGGAAGAGCCGGCTGACACCAGCACTGGGTGTCGCCGGGTGACGCTGAAAATGGGGGGCCGGCGGAGGCTGAAGGAGACGATTCAGGAGGATGCTGTAGGACCTCGCCGCCTACACTGAGCTAGACTAAGCCCCAGGTAAGAGTATTCTTTTACATTTGGGCACTCCTCGGAGTCCCTTTAACTGTGTTAAATAAATATAAGAGTGTAATTACCATTATGTATTATAGTGCTGACATCTTACAGAGTCTATAGTCATGTCACCAGGGATGAGCTCCGGATCAAATTCGGACGACATCCGAATGAGTTTCATTCAGATTTAATCCTCCTAATTAGTGCAGCTGAGCGGGTGTGTGCGCAGGGGGGGGGGGTTTAAACGTACTAACCTGTCCCACGGTTTGTCCCATGGCGCATACCACGCTGCGTTTCAATCCACGTCACTTGACTACTACACTTCCTGCTTCAACCCGGAAGGAGGAAGTGTTTGTAGTCACATGACTGCACATCCCCGCTTCAGTT
Source organism: Hyperolius riggenbachi (assembly GCF_040937935.1). Lineage (NCBI taxonomy): Eukaryota > Metazoa > Chordata > Amphibia > Anura > Hyperoliidae > Hyperolius > Hyperolius riggenbachi. Next base: position 213,618,541 of record NC_090650.1, read on the forward strand.
ATGTAGCTCCGCTTTGTAAACAGCGTCAATCGTGGCTAGCAGGCTGCTAGAAGAAAATAGACACTTTTTTCTGTTTACAGCACTGCGATCTATGCGCAGCACTGTTTGGGGACAGCTTAGTGAAAAAGCTGTCCCCTTGAGTGATCCACAATGTTATACCCTCTCATAGGCTGATTCCTCCCCCAGGACTTGACGCCAATCAGCGTTAGGTGGTCCTGGGGGAGCCACTTTACGACCACTGATCGGCGTTAGGTGGTCGTGAGGTGGTTAAATACACATAAAAGTTGGTGATGGCAGCATGTTTGGGGGCTTCACAATTAACAAGGGAAGTCAGCACCATACAACTTCATGCAAAATACTAAGAATTAGCAAGTGTGACATTAAACACAGGATTTCAATTGGAAACAGATGAATTTGGAAATTCTGATCATCCCCAATCATCACACATTTTATATACATATCTTTTGCAAGACTAAAGCAATACATATAAGTATAGTTACAAATGCTAATTGTATCACTGATGGGCTGGCTTCCATTTTCAATGTTTTGCAGTCAGAAAGCAAAAGTGCCCAGATCCTTAAAGGGAACTTGAATTGAGAGGAATGCAGAGGTTGCCATCTTCTTCATTTCCTTATAAACAATGTCAGGTGCCTGGCGTGTTGATCTTTTAAGTTTAGCTGTTTTTTAGTCACGCATCTGCAACAAGCATGCAGCCAGTGGCGTCAGACCAGAGTCACAGCATCTGATTTGCATATTCATTCTGGGTCAGAGACTTCAAGTTTTAGAGGCAGAGCATTAGGACAGAAGTCAGACAACTGGTACTATTAGAGAATGAAGATGGCAGCTTGCATATTCCTCTTACTTGAGGTTTCCCTTAAAGAAACAAATTAATCCTTAAAATAAGTAATGAAATACCAGATGGATCATTGTAATAAAAAATGAAATAAAAAAATTCATCACTACAAAAAAAGGTCTGATAGCTACTGAGATGTAGTTCATTACTCTAAGTGCTGCATATTCCCCTGCCCTCTAATACCATAATTACAGCAATGTGAGGTTTTATCTTTGCTGTAGTAGAGGCTATCTGGTCTGCCTTGAAACCGGGACCTCTTGGTACCTTTTTGATGTCTGGTGCTGCTTCCTGCAGTCTCAGTTGCTATGAACTAAAGCTAGAGTGTTGGAGGAGGTTAGTCTGCCACTACCTCCTCTACTTATCAATTTTAAAGGAACTCAGAGCTCTTAAATGAAAAAGATTTTATACATACCAGGGGCTTCCTCCAGCTCCATCCGCTCCGATCGCTCCCACCTCACTGTCCTCCGCTGCCCGCAGCTTTGGCAATCGGGTCCTGTCACTGCCGTCAGTCGTGGCCAGCTAAAAAGGAGAAGTGTGCTCTTTGCGTATCTCTCCAGCAGCTGGAGAGATACGTAGAGGGTGCACTTCTCTTACGCCAGACTGGCTCCGACTGATGGAAGTGAGGGGACTCGGTTCCCAAAGCAGCAGGGGACGGTGGCGTGGGAGTGATTGGATCGGATGGAGCTGGAGGAAGCCCCAGGTATGTATAAAATATTTTTCATTTCGAAGCCCTGGTACACTTTAAGCCTTTTATTGCATTTTTTTTTTGTTTTGGTGCCTTTGTTTGCTGTATATTATAGTTGAGTCCATCCTGGTGGAGGGGTGTTCCCCCTTTTTTTCCTTATCTACAGAGAGCGACTTCTTAATCCTGAGTGGGGACAGGTCTAATCTCCTCACCTGCATTTACAGTGGTTGCCTTTGTGGTGACCCTGCCTTGTGAGTATTAATTTGTTACTCTACACATTTCAACATTTACAGTACTTATTACACTATATTGGGCTCTCAGTGTTTCATGTTCTATATTTCTCTAAAGCTAGATGGTGTTTTCCTGTACAGCCTAACATGTAGGGAAACCAGGATCTCTGGAAGATGTACAAGAAGCACCAGAAATAAGTGCCTTAAGAGGAACTGTCATGAAAATCTTAACATTTAAAACACATACAAATAAAAAGTATGTTTCTTCCTTAGTAAAATGAGCCATAAATGAATGCTCTCCTATGTTGCTGGCATTTACAGTAAGTAGTAGAAATCTGAAATTACCGACAGGTTTTGGGCTAGTCCATCTCTCCATAGGGGATTCTCAGTATGGCCTTTATTCTTTATAAAGACACTCCCTGAAAAAGATTTATACAAAGATGCTGACCAGCCTCCCTGCTCACCGTACACTTTTTTGGCAGTTGGATGGAGCAACTGCCATTCACTAAGTGCATTTTGAAAATAAAGAAATCCCTGTGAACTCCCCACGAGGAGATGGACTAGTCCAAAACCTGTCAGCTCTGTCAGATTTCTACTACCTACTGTAAGTGACAGCTACATAGGAGAAAAGTCATTTATGGCTCATTTTACTCTGGAAGAAACGTGCTTCTTACTTGTATAAGTTTACATCTACTGGTATTTTAAATTTTAAGATTTTCGCAACAGAGGTCCTTCAAGTGTGATTGAAGGGTGGACAGCTGCTATTAAGGTGAAAATATTGTCTCACTACTAAAACAATGCAGATAATAATACTAAATACTAGCCCACTAGGAATTTTTTTGTATTACTCATTTTATATGCTTTCTAACATGAAAGAATACTGCAGTCTGGTTCACTTCTTAAAGTTCATTATATAGTCTGTTGACTTCAAGCTGATGGTAAATTCTTCTATATCACAAAACTTGAGTTCATATTTACTTTGGTTGTTGGTGTTTCAGTGGTAAGGAGATACAATGGACCATTTTTCACTAGGATGTGATATCCGCTTGTATGGTACACAGACAACCATGTTGTGAACAGCATCTCTTCAACATACACTTGAACAGGTTGGAAGATGCACTTCAATTTTATATTTTCTGACCAAGCAAAGATAAATGACAATAATTCGGCACCACATGGTATTACACAAGCGTCCAGGAGCTCCACAGTAAGGCTCAAAATAAAAAGATTGGTGTGCCACTGTCCTCACCCCGGTACCTGGGGGTCACAGCAATACGTATTCCACAAAGGACCGGCACCACACAAAGTATCTGTAGCTCTTTTAAGATTTAATGACAGCAGACATGATAACAACAACAGACATGCTGTTTCGGCCTCTTCTGGCCTTTGTCAAGTTTCTCAATGATCACGTATACCTTGCTGTATAAAACACATACATTTAAATAGAAAAACCCACCCACATGGTGAACCCATGACCAATCACAGGAAGCGCAAACTGGAGGACCTGATGGGAGACTTATACCGTCCAAAATGGACCAATAAACGCTGCTCAGTTTGAAATAACACTCACCAATCAGGTGCGCCCATACGTCTCTAATAGGGTTGCTTGCAGCGGGGAACCCTCTTGCGCACCTGATTGGTGAGTGTTATTTCAAACTGAGCAGCGTTTATTGGTCCATTTTGGACGGTATAAGTCTCCCATCAGGTCCTCCAGTTTGCGCTTCCTGTGATTGGTCATGGGTTCACCATGTGGGTGGGTTTTTCTATTTAAATGTATGTGTTTTATACAGCAAGGTATACGTGATCATTGAGAAACTTGACAAAGGCCAGAAGAGGCCGAAACAGCATGTCTGTTGTTGTTATCATGTCTGCTGTCATTAAATCTTAAAAGAGCTACAGATACTTTGTGTGGTGCCGGTCCTTTGTGGCACCACATGGTATTGCTTGTTAGACAATGATTTGGATGGCCAGGATAAAGCATGTTGAAGGAGATTATTCAGGAGAGATGTTTGTTCACTTTCAAAGCATCAGATCTGTTGATGTATTATCATGATTACAGTGTTCCAGGGCATGTACCAAACACAGTAACACAGATAATTACTTCTGCTCATTTAATACACATTGGAGACAGATATTCACAAAACACCTGCAAAGTACACTGTGAAGGAAATGGGTCTCTCTGCGTTTTGGTTTGAGCATAGCATGTCTTCCTAAAAGTATACTGTAATTTGTCCTTTACCCCCCTCCCTTCCCCGGCCTAAAGTGGTTATGTTACAATAATCATCAGCAGTCAGCAAACTCATATGTCCTTCAGACTGTGTGGAAAGTCTGAGACTAAACAATAAAAGAACATTCCAACAGAATAAAAAGGCAGGGAACTGAGGAAAGGAACATGATTAAAAAAAGAAAATAAACTGGAGCTGTTTCACTAATGGAGTTACATCTAGGGTTTAACTGACAGCCAGATATTAGAAAAGACAGAACTGCTTATGGATTTGTGAGGTCAAGCAATGAAAGACTAAAGTTTATTACTGCCACTGCCTGATAAAAGGAGATAGAAAAGACAGGCAGGTATAAGGGTAACTTAGTTATATCTGTCTATGAATGCTATTGTATTTTCAATTCGCTCTCTTCTTCTACACTACAGCACATCATGTCCACAGATCTAAAGGTTTCTTTTTTTTACTGTGACAGCAGTTTATCTGGAAATCTTGCAGTCCTTGTATAGCAACATTGTCATCTCATGTTTTTTCTAGTGTAATAACACCAATAAAGCAACCTCTGGCCAGGCACTGAGGATTAGCAGCACAATACTGCTGTGTTGTGTAGAAGTATATTTGTAGAGAAAGCAGAAACAAACATATATCCCATAGTGCTGCTCTCGCTAAAATGTTTCAAAGCTGGCATGGCTATTCTGTATATAGCTGTGACATACTGTGTGTTTCTCTCTAAATTGACACAGTCTTCTGCTACTGTCTGACTAATGAAAATGGAGCACATCAAGGGTCCTGTGATCTGAAAGCGTTTCTTTTTCTGTGCACAACTTACACCACATTGGAGAAAAACAGGCACATTTCACAGTAGAATGTTTTTCTACTGTGACATAACCTGAGTATTTACAAATACGATTTACAATTTTTTGTCTCAGTCTTTAATTCAGAAAATGCTGCAGAAAAAATAATATTATTATTTTTATTAAAACATTTACAAAAAATAATAATTTGTCACACATATAAAGATCTGCACATGACCTTCTATTATCCTCTAGAATCCTCTCCTCACATTCACGTATACAAGATTTTTCACGTGCTTCATCCCTCCTCTGGAATCCTCTGCCACAACACATCCATCACTCCCCAACCTTTGATATCTTTAAACGTGCCTTCAAAACTCACTTTTTCCATCAAGCATGCAATCTACCTTAGGCCAGTTCACCTTGTGGCCTCTGGCCAAGTTGTACTTCCTACCAGATGACCTAAAACACACTGCCTCTAGGTATGAAAATTATACACTACCCCCCCCCCCCCCCCCACACACACACACACACATTCCTTTAGATTGTAAGCTCGCAAAGGCAGGACTCTCTCACCCTTTGTGTTTTGGATTTAGTTACACATTTATTTATATTAATTCTGTCACTGTTACCAATTCTGTACTTTGTTCCAACTCTGTATCTTGTATATTGGTGTATACCATTGTCTGTATTATTTTGTACCCCATCTTTCTTACTTTGTACAGCACCGTGGAATATGTTGGTGCTTTATAAATTAATAATAATAATAATATATTTCTCCTAAATAGACACAGCTGTGGCATATAGTAGCATGTAGGGGATTATTCAGGATGCCCACTTTTATATGTATTATCCTGTTTCCAGCATCAGAAACACTTCCTATATCTAAGGTAAAAGGTGAAGGAAAGCAGGGCATCATACAGGGTAATTGTCACAGACCGCTAGGCCGGTCTGCGGATGGGGTAAATCGATCAGCGTCAGAAATCCTCTTACACGGTCATTTGTTCAACACGAAGGGTAACCCGCGTTCGCAATTTGATGAACTGACTCGCGAAGGGAGCGTTCTGATACCAACCGAATCACTCCACACACATATACAATTCAAAGATCTGCCACCAAGCGAGTTACACAGCCCGCTACTGTAATTTTACTAGGACTTCGAGAACGCTATATTAACCCTTAGCAGTATGCAAGAATCTGGGTCAGATCGTTATGTCTGGGCCGGGTTCCCGCGCATACGGGTTATAAATGTATACTTCTATTAAACACAGGGTAGCGAGTTCAGGAGAATAGGTACGATTGTGTATGTTCAGCAACAGGTCATAACCGCTAAACGATTTTTAAACGTTTAATAACACAAATGCATTACATACAGTTATATACACCTATTAACATATAAAACACAGAGCTTAAAAATAAAAAGGAATAAAATCAGAAAGTTCTTACTTAGTTAGCTGAGCAGTCCATTTGAAGGATGAAGAAAATAGTCCAGTTTAAAGTAGGCATTCAGGTTAAAGTCTTTGTACACAACATGCGCCCGGTTCTCCTTGAGCACATGCCTAGACCTTCCTGGTAGATGGGAATTGAAGAACTGGGTGGAGTTCCTTGCAAACGCTTTTTACTGACCAGAGTTTTGGGGCGGTCACTACCTGGAAAGTAGGTGTGTTTGAGGCAGGGTTACCTCCTGAAAGTCAGGTTGCCACCCCCAGACTTGGAGCAAGGAATGTACCAATTATTAATAATTTGTGTAATTCCGCCCCAGATGGGTGCATCGCAAATGCGCGACCATATTCATAAGCAGCATGCGACTCTGTATTAAAGAGGAACTCCAGTGAAAATAGTTTAATATAAAAAGGTGCTTAATTTTTACAATAATTATGTATACATGATTTAGTCAGAGTTTGCTCATTGTAAAATCTTTCCTCTCCCAGATTCACATTCTGACATGTATTACATGGTGACATTGTTACTGTGGGCAGATTATGTAGCTGTTCTGGCTTTAACAGACAGCTATAAACAGCCATTTCCTGTGTGTGTCATTGTTACATTGTGGCAGTTTGCCCAGAGTACCGTACGGTACCAGAGCCTCTTGTGGGAGGGGTTTCAGCACAAAATCAGTCATACAGCGCCCCCTGATGGTCTGTTTGTGAAAATCATTATATTTTTCATGTAAAAGTGGGTATCAGCTACTGATTGGGATAAAGTTCAATTCTTGGTCGGAGTTTCTCTTTAAATTAGTCTATACACGCCTAGTCTGTCGAATTTGCTCTACGCAGGCCGGATAAAGTGGTTTCTATATGGATCCCTGATAGCTAGAAACGTGCACTTTAGGTGAACGATAGAACTGTTTCCTAGGTATCAGAAAATGTAATTTTGGTCTTGCTGTGCCAAACCTATTTTGAATTATTAATAAAGTAAATGTTCCCATTGTGTGAAGCTATGAGTTTTTGGAGGGAAATTTGAATCTCAACCAGTTTGAGGAGGTTTTCCTTTTGGGGAAAGATGAGCTGTAGCCAAATGGCTTCTCCCCAGGGAAGCTAGCCACGTGTGACATTTTTTTTCCTGACCTGAACAGGATGTGGGGGAGGGCTGCCCTCTCTCAGTAAGAGAGAGGGAAATTGACATCTATTGTGCATTTACCCAAGACTGACAGGAACTGTGCACGACCATGCGAAAGTCGATGGCGATTTTGCGCACAACTTTCCGTAATGTCCGTCACATCTCCCCCCTACCAGTCGGACGCACAGAGTGGGTCTGCATGACCCGCTCTACGCGCCGCTTAGCTACTGAACGGGTTCTCGACTTCTTATCTGACTGCCCTTTAGACAACTCACCAGAAGCATAAGGCCTCATGGTCCGGTGTGTCCCAGTGTCCGCTTTGCGGACGGTGCGATGCACACCCACAGGCTTACCTCTAAAGGCCTGGCTGGGTTTGCGTAGCGCTTCCTGTAAGGGAGAGAGTCGTTGGCTGACATCCGGGTCACTTCCTGACTCTCGGGTGTCAGCCTGCGAATCTGGAAGCAGCGTGGCATACCCCTGCTCTAACTGACTACACCTTGGCACAACATTTTGGTCAGCACAACCTAGGTGGACATTAGAGCACATTTTAAAAAATGAATCAGCCTTTACCGGGGTGGCGAGGCTTGCCCCTTCTCCAGGAAGGATAGAGGGTGGACCTCTGGGCAGTTTTGCACTGGGTTGCTTCTGCAAGGGGAAAACATGCAAGGGTGAGACAGGGAAGGCATGGCCTGTCTCCACCAGCTGTTTGTTAACAGCAGGCAATGGTGGAGCACTCTGGCTGTCATAGCAGGAGGGGAGGTCTAGGCCCCCTGCTGCCTGCTCTGACACCTGGCCTGCTTCCACTGCCAAGCACGGATATGACCCAGGCAACACAAGACTGTTACCTCTTAGGTTAGAGGCAATCACACTTAAACATAAATCATTTTTAGTAATAGGAGATTCAGCATGAAATCTATTAGCAACATCTGGTACAACATTAACATCACAGTTACGTTCATTTTTCACATCATGTACACAGGTATCTGGAACAACAGTGACAGGTTTAGAATCAGACAAACCGTGATTAGACAGCTGTCCATTAGAAGCAGGTACCGCTTCCTGGCCTCCTTCCCTAGGAGGGCTAGGTACCATTACCCTTGCTGCCTCCCTCTGTCCCACCCCAAGCTTGTACAGTACCTGAGTGGGTCCAGACTGGCAATCCGGGGTGTTGATCACAGGTTCATAAAAGGATCGTAGGGTGCCAAGATCGGTGCCCAACAGCACAGGCACTGGGATGTCATCTGTCACCCCCACAACTTTTGACTGGCGGCCCCTTCCCCAATCGAGAACAACATGAGCTTTGGCGATGCGTGCGTGTGCGCCACCAACTCCCAAAAGTGTGACACGCTCATTAGGCAGGAAATTCTCCCTGGCTACAAGATGAGAGCGAACCAAGGTAAGCTCTGCGCCTGTGTCACGGAAACCAACAGCGATCTGGTCGTTAACTTCCACGACTTGATGATTTCCGGAAAGTCGAGGATTTGCTGCTCCCATGACGAGGTAGGCATGTGCAGTAGAGGATGCGCTAGCCACTTCTGCGCTAGGCTCTGGAGACGGCGTCCTCACCTCGGGGCAGGCAGACTTGAGGTGTCCTCGCTGTCCACAGTGGTAACACTTCGGAACATATGTGGCATCAGGCGGATGAGTAGCAGGTGCAGCATCCGGCCTCTGTGGCTGTGGGACCCGATTCCCACGGTTAGCAGGGGGAGGAGAGCTGGGTTGCATAGGTCTCCCCCCTCTCCAGCTCTGGGCTGGAGGTTTGCGGCTCTCCGGCACACGGGTGGCCACAAAAGTGTCTGCAAGTTCTGCGGCAGCTTTGGCGGATTCAGGCTTCCGCTCCAAGACAAACTGCCGGACATCTGGAGTGCAGCAGTTCAGCAACTGCTCCTGCACGATGAGGTCCTCCAGACCTTGGTGAGAGTCTTTTTTGAGGCCCCGTGACCACTGCCTGAACACAGTCAGCAGGCGACTCTCCAGGTCGGTGTAAGAGTCGGTGTGGCCTTTCTGCAGGGAGCGTAACTTTTTGCGATAGACCTCTGGGGTCAACTGGTATTTGGCGATAATTGCAGCTTTTATCGCCTCATAGTCATTGTCTTTCTCAGCGGGTAAGTCCACAAACGCCTCAAGCGCTTTGTCCCGCAAGTTGGGTGTCAGATATCTCGCCCACTGCTCCTGGGGCAGATGATGCTGACGACAAGTCTTTTCAAAGGAGTGTAAATAAGTGTCCGGGTCGGTTCCCTTCTCCATTTCTGGGAATTTAAACTTTGGAGTCCCAAACGGGCCTGCTGTGGGCCGGAGTTCCGGAGCACTTTGTGAGGGATTTTGGCCTTGCGCTCGCAGTTTGGCCATTTCAAGGTCATGTCTGCGTACGGCTTCTCTCTCCTCTCTTTCCGCTACTTGCTCCGCTCGCCACCGGCGTTCTGAAGATTCCCGTTCAGCCTGGCGTTCTAAACGGTCAGCGTCTCGTTCTGCTCTGTCAGCGTTTTCTCTGACAATCTGCATGTACAGCTCAGGATTTGTCTCCAACAGCCTTTGTAATCCAGGTTGCATTCCAGCATCAGGAACACAGAACAGGTTGGCATGGGCGGGCTCCTGCCGGCCACCATGCTCCTCAGCAGTTACAGCGACCGGTTCAGACGCGGTCCCGTTTTCCTCTGGGTCTGGAAGTGGGTTGCTTTGCTCCAACCGCTCACTTTCCTCTGCCCCAGTTACAGCACCGTCTGAACCAGGAGTGTGCTCTCCCAGCATCTGCTCCGGCTGGGTATCCAGTCGCAATAAGTCGTCAATCAATTGCGCTTTCTTTTTTCTATACGTCATAATGCCTTTTTCCTCACACAAGTTTGCTAGGTCTGCCACTGACATTTTCTTGTATCTTGCTACAGCCATTTTTGCCAAATAAAAGATAGGATAGGAAAAGAGATTTGGGGGGGGGAACTCTGTGCTACACGTTTAGTCTATATAAATGGTAATGCACCGGTTATCGACCACAGATTTTTGATCTGTTCTGGCAGGTTAATCAAATAACGTTGCCGTTGATGTTCTGAACATACACAAATCCCAAAAAGCTGCCAAACAATGTCACAGACCGCTAGGCCGGTCTGCGGATGGGGTAAATCGATCAGCGTCAGAAATCCTCTTACACGGTCATTTGTTCATCACGAAGGGTAACCCGCGTTCGCAATTTGATGAACTGACTCGCGAAGGGAGCGTTCTGATACCAACCGAATCACTCCACACACATATACAATTCAAAGATCTGCCACCAAGCGAGTTACACAGCCCACTACTGTAATTTTACTAGGACTTCGAGAACGCTATATTAACCCTTAGCAGTATGCAAGAATCTGGGTCAGATCGTTATGTCTGGGCCGGGTTCCCGCGCATACGGGTTATAAATGTATACTTCTATTAAACACAGGGTAGCGAATTCAGGAGAATAGGTACGATTGTGTATGTTCAGCAACAGGTCATAACCGCTAAACGATTTTTAAACGTTTAATAACACAAATGCATTACATACAGTTATATACACCTATTAACATATAAAACACAGAGCTTAAAAATAAAAAGGAATAAAATCAGAAAGTTCTTACTTAGTTAGCTGAGCAGTCCATTTGAAGGATGAAGAAAATAGTCCAGTTTAAAGTAGGCATTCAGGTTAAAGTCTTTGTACACAACATGCGCCCGGTTCTCCTTGAGCACATGCCTAGACCTTCCTGGTAGATGGGAATTGAAGAACTGGGTGGAGTTCCTTGCAAACGCTTTTTACTGACCAGAGTTTTGGGGCGGTCACTACCTGGAAAGTAGGTGTGTTTGAGGCAGGGTTACCTCCTGAAAGTCAGGTTGCCACCCCCAGACTTGGAGCAAGGAATGTACCAATTATTAATAATTTGTGTAATTCCGCCCCAGATGGGTGCATCGCAAATGCGCGACCATATTCATAAGCAGCATGCGACTCTGTATTAAATGAGTCTATACACGCCTAGTCTGTCGAATTTGCTCTACACAGGCCGGATAAAGTGGTTTCTATATGGAACCCTGATAGCTAGAAACGTGCACTTTAGGTGAATGATAGAACTGTTTCCTAGGTATCAGAAAATGTAATTTTGGTCTTGCTGTGCCAAACCTATTTTGAATTATTAATAAAGTAAATGTTCCCATTGTGTGAAGCTATGAGTTTTTGGAGGGAAATTTGAATCTCAACCAGTTTGAGGAGGTTTTCCTTTTGGGGAAAGATGAGCTGTAGCCAAATGGCTTCTCCTCAGGGAAGCTAGCCACGTGTGACATTTTTTTTCCTGACCTGAACAGGATGTGGGGGAGGGCTGCCCTCTCTCAGTAAGAGAGAGGGAAATTGACATCTATTGTGCATTTACCCAAGACTGACAGGAACTGTGCACGACCATGCGAAAGTCGATGGCGATTTTGCGCACAACTTTCCGTAATGTCCGTCACAGTAATCATGAACTATTCAGGACTAGCTGCTATGTACTTTTTTTATCAGGCTAGGTTCACAGTAGGACGTTGCATTATGATGCAATGTAAAAGTCGCAACGCAACACAACAAAAAATTGGTAATGCACATTAATGCTGTGTTACCGGTACATTAACCTCCCTGGCGGTAAGCCCGAGCTGAGCTCGGGCTATGCCGCGCAGGGGGAGATCTCAGCCCCTGGTGGGGCGATTTTTATTCTGTAAATTGCTGTGCGCGCAGCCAGCACTTTGCTAGCCGCGCGCACAGCTTGATCGCCGCCGCTCTGCGGCGATCGGCCGCACGCAGCGGCGAAAGAGGGCCCCCCCCCCGCCAGAGCCCTGCGCTGCCCGGACCAATGAGTTCCGGGCAGCGCTATGGGCTGGATCGGAGGTGTCTGACGTCAGGACGTCGGCTGACGTCCATGACGTCATCCCGATCGTCGCCATGGCGACAGGAGAAGCCAAACAGGGGAACGCGTTGTATACGCGTTCCCCTGTTTGCTATAGATGCCGGCGACGATCGCACTAGAGGGACACATGCGCCCTCTAGTGGTGTTTCATGTAGCTACCACTCTGGTAGCTTTACATGAAACAAAAAAAAAAATTAAAAAAAAAAGTTTTTTTGCCAATTTGGCAAAAAAAATTAACCGCCAGGGAGGTTAAGTAGGTACAGTGAAGCATACAGGCAATGAAAAATATGCTTTCCTGTACCTGGTAATGTGTGCATTTAGAGGTAACGCACTGCAACTGTGCATTACCATAACACTACATGTTACAATGTGATGCTAACGTCACACTGTTAACGTGGCATAGGCTTCTTAAGACTTTATAACACAGCACCGCAACATTCTACTGCAAACCTACTGCAAACCTAGCTTAAAGTTCAGTTGGGCTTTAAATTTAACATATAATAACACCCATCTTATTTCTATGCATTGTATGATTTACATAACTGAAAGTCTTTCAGGCTCCATTGTAAAAGGAAAGTTTGAGGAGAAATGATCCATGAGAGTAAATATGTTGTCAATAGTATTTCCACTTTCAGTCTAAACTATTTGATATTTTGCATATGAACTTCAGCTAGTACTGTGACCACATGGAGGGGGAAATAATAAAAAATGAACATTTTTTACAAAAACAAAATAGTAATAAATTCATAAAAAAAACCACCCTGCACCAGCGATCAGAGCCCACCAACAGAAAGCTCTGCAGCGAGCCATTAAAGCTGTAGAGCACATATTTGTAAAAAAAAAATAGCCTGTTCACTGGGGGGTGTAAGCCTGTGATCCTTAAGTGGTTAAAACTTTGGCCTTTATGCCAGCTCCACCCCCTGCCACACACAAAGGAGTGCATGGAACGTGCCTGAAGGAGGATGAGGCTGTAGAAGGAGGATAAATGGGTGCATAGCACCCCAGCTGGCTTCTGGTAACAGCATTGGTGGATACCATAGAGGACGAATGAGCCACTGCTGGACTCTGGGGCAGGAGAGTTGATGATTGAGCCTGTATTTCTTGGGCAGCTGAACTTCTAGCAATTACATGCAGCCAAATGGCAGCATTTGGTAACACCACACATATTATGTTTGATGTGCAGTGGCTTTACCTGATGGGAAAAAAAAATCTCTTGTTGCAGGATGGTCCTACTCACATGCAACTCCATAGTGGTTCATCTGTCCTCTAGCAAGTGCCAGGATGGTGAACAGGAGCAGCTGACAGGCAGTGAATTTACTGTCTTCAACTGCTCCTGGAAAAGAAAAGCCTAATGCACCTGAAACAAACATGGCAGAGGTATAGTCAACCTCAAAGGGAACCAGAGATGAACGATTCACACAAAATAAACATATCAGTTGATAGCGTGTAAAGAATAAATGCTCTACCTGATAATTTCGCCACTCTGGTGTACCTTTTTGAGTGTTTTTTATCCATTATTGCTCCAGAAAATATCCAATATGGCCGCCGGCTCATATCTCTTCTGCTTCCAGGTTATAAACTGTTCTGGATGTGCTGTCTAGCCTCTATGAGACTATAGACAAGCAGGGCTGCTGCAGCCTTTCATCTGTCTGCTTTCCAATTTATTATTCTGGTATGCTGTGTGGCTGCCTGTAGGAAGTGTCTCTCACAGAAATGAAACTGCATACAGTAGATAATGACAGGTTGCACACTGCACACAGATACACTTGTCTGTTTCAGAGCTTCTTTCTCGGCAGCAGCAACCCCACCCATGTCAACAGCTCTGAGTAGGGGGCCAGGAGGTGGCAGGCCTGGGCTTGAAAAGACTCCACAGAAGAGTGACTCAGCTATAATGATTCCAGGTCAAACCTAGACTGAATCAGTCGGTGCATTCTTATTACAGTTGATAACAGATAGATTAGACTGAGAAGAATAAAACTAAAAGCAGGGTAGGTGTTTACTGTCATGTTCCCACTGATAAATGTAATAAAATACATGAGGGTGCTTCATCTCTGGTTTTCTTTAAGTCAGAGTGCCGGTTCTGAATACTCATTCTGGGTCAGTGTCTTAAAATAGTAGATGCAAGAGATCAGATCAGCAGGACAACCAGTCAATCTACATTGTTGAAAAGGAAATAAACATGACAGCCTCCATATCTTTCTTACCATATGGTCACTTAAATGCTTGGAAATGATGATATAGCATTTATCAGTAATGTTTATGTATCAGACATGCCTTGTACAGTATTATCTTTTAACTGATCAAAACCTCTCTGTTTTTTTATTATTTTTCATTTGCTGCTTTATTCTTAAAGAGGAACTCCAGTGAAAATAATGTAGTAAAAACGTGCTTCATTTTTTACCATAATTATGTATAAATGATTTAGTTAGTGTTTGCTCATTGTAAAATCTTTCCTCTCCCAGATTCACATTCTGACATGTATTACATGGTGACATTGTTACTGTGGGCAGGTTATGTAGCTGCTCCTAGCTGTTTTGGCTGTTAGAGACAGCTGTAAACAGCTAATTCCTGTCTGTGAACATTGTTACATTGTGGCAGTTTGCCCAGAGTACCGCGGTACTCAGAGCTTCTTGTGGGAGAGGTTTCAGCACAAAATCAGTCATACAGCGCCCCCTGATGGTCTGTTTGTAAAAATCATTATATTTCTCATGTAAAAGGTGGTATCAGCTACTGATTGGGATAAAGTTCAATCCTAGGTTGGAGTTTCTCTTTAAATATCAGTTTCTTTCTAGAAAGTAAATAATTCTTTAAACAGGTACTGTTTGTCTAGAAGCACAGCAACAATGTTCAGCCAAATTAATAGGAATTTCCTGTGACTTAAAATTGAGCTGTGTTCTGAAAGTATTTCTGCCACTGACAAGGATGCACATTTGACGGTTTTTTGTTTTTTTTTGTCATTCAATCCAGATGCAGTCACAGCACTGGACCATTTTTTAACTACCTTTTTGAAGTACTTGCCTAATCTTGATATTCATTATCTCTCATATGTAGTTATAGGACTGGTATATTTCTGAAAACATTACTATTTTGTCTCCACAAAAAGTTAAATGAAAGCAAATTTCACCTAAAAGATTAATATCTGTTATTATCAAGTATCAACAGACCAGTCAAAATTGAACTAGATCTCAAACATGAAATATTAACCTGTCTCTCTTGTCATATTTTTTATATTCATTTTTATCTCAAAACGATTTAAACCATTAAAAGCATAGCAAGTGTAGTACTTTTAAAAATAGTAAACAATGTACTAATTTCAATAAACTATTGTGCAGTATTTTCTCTGTGTTACGCACCTATATAATCACTTAAATTCATGTCTGCCATTACAAATGAAAGTGCGCTCCCTCCAAAAGATGAGGTTTATGATTGTCTCTCCAGGAACTGGTAAAATGTTGAAGAGGAAATTGAAACTGTTATTACACAGGAAATAATCACACTCTGTCAAATTCTACAGAAGAAAACATATGTTCCAACTTACTGTCACCATCTTACCTATCTGATCTAATGCACTATATAAAAAGAGCAAAATTACAAGAGCCATTTCAGTAATATCAGCTGCTGAGGGCTTAGGATGTTCTACCAGTGTTAGGAGGAAAAAAAGAACTTTCAACCTCATAAAAGATAGTTTAGTGCGGACTATCAGATGGAACAGATGTCCAATAATAATTTCAAAGAAAGAACATTCTCATTTGAAAAAGTGCTCTGAAACAATCACTTAAAAAGAAAATGTATGGACCATTTTTTTAAATAAAGCTCACAGGTTATTTTAGCATGTAAGCGTTTAATATCTTTTTGGTGTGCATCTTTTTATTTCAATAGTATCCA